>NW_018403824.1:6968-78025 GCF_002113885.1 Mizuhopecten yessoensis | reverse complement strand
GGTATATTTAAGTCAATACCGCATGGTCTGGTTTCTTATGGTGCTGTAAGTCTTCATAATATGGTTCAGTTTCTCTAGGTATATTTAAGTCAATACCGCATGGTCTGGTTTCTTATGGTGCTGTAAGTCTTCATAATATGGTTCAGTTTCTCTAGGTATATTTAAGTCAATACCGCATGGTCTGGTTTCTTATGGTGCTGTAAGTCTTCATAATATGGTTCAGTTTCTCTAGGTATATTTAAGTCAATACCGCATGGTCTGGTTTCTTATGGTGCTGTAAGTCTTCATAATATGGTTCAGTTTCTCTAGGTATATTTAAGTCAATACCGCATGGTCTGGTTTCTTATGGTGCTGTAAGTCTTCATAATATGGTTCAGTTTCTCTAGGTATATTTAAGTCAATACCGCATGGTCTGGTTTCTTATGGTGCTGTAAGTCTTCATAATATGGTTCAGTTTCTCTAGGTATATTTAAGTCAATACCACATGGTCTGGTTTCTTATGGTGCTGTAAGTCTAAATATAAATGTGGTTATGTTTCTCTAGGTATATTTAAGTCAATACCGTCTTGTTTACGTTCGCGTATGGTTTATGTCTCTGCAATGCGTCTCAGATTCAGATTCTTTATTTCCTTATGTTTACAACACATCGGAGAGTAGACATACATATGTACAAGATATCACAATGTATAACACAAATTACAGTTGGTGCAATAGTGTACAATGCATAACATAGATTATTAAAACACAATATACCTGTATGTGGGTATAACATACAGAACATGCAGTATTATATTTAGTTAAACAATATTATTTCGTCGTTTTGTACTTAAATGCAAAAATTTGCCTAGGTTATTTAGATCTTTAACGATTTTGGTATTGAACAGTTCTATTAACTTGAAAACACTTGGTCGTTTGTAAAAATAAGGTTTAATATATTCATGCCTAAAATCCTCATAAAATTTGCATTTAAGTATAAAATGGAATTCATCTTCAACATCATTAGCGTTACAGAATGTACAAAGTCGTTGTTCTCTTGGTTGATTTCTGTACCTGCCTTGCTCAATATTTAAACTATGTGAGCTTAATCTAAAACGTGTTAAGTATTTTTTGTATAAATTATTGATAGGTTTTCTCAAATAGTATTGCAGGGTAAATTTGTCAATAAGATGTTGATAAAGAAAACCTCTAGAAATAGTTTGAATGTTAGATAATAAGTTTTGCTGATATATATCGTAAAACCGTTGTTCAATTATTTTATAAATATGTCTATCAGTAGTGTTACCATTGATGTCCCATAAATAACCTAAACCTAATTTGCGAAGTTCCCCCTGGATATTTATAATCCAACTGTCATTCGACAAAATCCTTTCTTCATAACAAGTTTTTAAAATACAATTATCTGTAGTTCTTAATTTTAACCAATATTTAATGATACGAAGCTTTCTACTTTCCGCCAGTGGCATTCTTCCTAACTCATAATATACTAAATTATTACAGGTACTCTTTTTAACTCCGAGTAGCCGTTTACAAAAATTCATATGTATTTTCTCGACATCTAAAGCATTATGAAATCCCCATATCTCTGCACTGTAGCTCAAAATGCTATTTATATATGTATCAAAAACTGCACATTGTGTTTCAATATTAAAATTATGATTTTTCAATTTGCTACAAATTGCATAATACGCCTTATTTGCTTGTTCTGCAACGTGTTTTTGTGTAACATTAAATTTACCATTATAATTGAAAAGCATTCCTAAGTAATTGAACTGATTAACAACTTGCAGCTCTATGTTATCATATATCCACTTTTCGTTATTCCGTATTATGCCACCATTCCTGAAAACTACTATTTTCGTCTTTTCTGTATTTAATGTAAGCTTATACTTGTTATTATATACTTTCAGAGCATCCATAACTTCCTGTAGTTTTTCTGGTGTTTCTGCAAATAAAACCATATCGTCAGCGTACATCAACAGAAAAATATTAATCAAATTAAGTTCAATTGAAGGACATCCTTCCTTGATAAAATGTATTTCACAATCGTTCACGTACATGGAGTACAAAATCGGTGATAATATTTCACCCTGAAAAAGACCAATCGTATTTGTGAAATAGTCAGAATAACCCCCATTATGCTTTACACATGATTTCACTGAGTTATATAAAGATTGTATGATTCGTAACATTTTCCCGCGTATACCCTGATTTATCAATTTACACCACAAATGAGATCTTTCAATTAGGTCGAAGGCCTTCTTATAATCTACAAAGCAACAATATAGTCTGCCACCTCTTTTGCTTAAATACTTATTAATTAATGTCTGAAGGACAAATATTGCATCAACAGTCGAGTATCCAGGCCTAAAACCAAATTGGGCATCCGTTATAATATTATTTTCGGTGTCCCATTTCACTAATCGCCAATTCAATATTGATGTAAACAACTTTCCCATACAACTAACTAAAGTAATACCTCTATAATTATTCGTGTTTTCAATATCACCTTTTTTTATATACTGGCGTGATACACACAGTTGACCAAGATTCTGGGAAAAGTCCTGCTTGAAAAACTGAGTTAAAAAAATTAGTTATGTATGGTACTAGTATCATAGTCTCGTGGTGTTTACGTCGATACAAAGTTGCCCCATTTCCCACCTTGTTATTACAACCGTTCCCGTGATGATAAAATGATCATCTATATGTATACATGTCTCCTTGTGGTGACGTAACACCGTAATTGGTTCCTTTTAGTTGCTTTTCCACGTGTCATCATTGATTTACAACCTGAATACCTACACCTGTCAGTTGACTGTGTTTTACAATCTATATACATACATCTGTCAGTCTGTGTTTAACACTCGTTTATTTATATCGGTTAGTGCGTTTAACCAATTACATTTATATATCTAACCCTGTTCTTTGATTTTTTTCGGTCGGGTATTCAACGCGCGAAATTATTAATATAGATTAAAATCGATTCATTTTAATTGGTATTTAATTTGCCGTGCATTGAATGATTTACACATGTGCTACTAAATATCAATAGAGCCATTTATTTATTTGATATTTATCAAGTACGCAATGTATGTAATGTTTAGTCTAGGTGCAAATGTACAACTCAGTACAACAACCACATCAAATGTGAGCTGGCAGAACATAGACACGCCAATGTGGTGTGCAGATTAACACTGATTTAATCACGATTTAAATGAGGATGGTGTATATAAATTACACATACTGACACCTGCATTTTAATGTTCGGCACCTTTCCCTGAGAGGTGTACCTTTGCCCTGATGATCCTGTCGTCATTCTTGACCCCTTGTGCGGTAGGCTGACAACAATTGTAGGATTAAACCTAACAAACATGCGAAGGTGTCGAGCATGTAGAGCTTGACCATCCCACTTTAGAATGGAAGAAACATATTTCCGCGTTCATAAAGAACCAAACATGTCACTTTGAAACTGCTAAAGACAACCCAAGGACAGGTATGGAGGAAGTAGCATTTAGATGGTGTGGCTTGCATTGTGATAATAAATAAAATGTGTTCTGTTTTTGTAAGGTTTAAGCGAATGTGGCTTTAGGAAAGAGGGTCCTGATCGAACAATTCAGTTGTTTTCTCGGGTCGGCTTTCACTTTTAACACTTACGTTTCACCACAGGACACCAGACCTAGTTTGTGTGTTTGGTCGTAAACATCTAGCTCCCTCACAATAGTGGAAATTATTGATAGAATCTAGCGCCAGTTGTGACTTTAATTCCGATTTAAACACATGCTGGGTTGGCAATGAATACGTTATATACCTAAGCATATATATATAGAGGGGGAAGGCACATAGGAAAGAACAAAATCAGTAGAACGGATAATGGGATGGATGAGAAAGAAAACCATTTTTGTGGGGGAGATATATTACCTGTAGGTGTTACATTGTCAGGTGACAGAGCACACGTGACTGGTGGACGAATTGTGCAATGGCCTCAATAGAAAGTTAGACTTCATCTTAGCCTTCAAATGGGAAACGTCTTGAAGCGTAAATGTTACCCATGTCCTAGTAGTAAATCAGTCGGCCCAGCTGCTTGGCCATCACATCTGATGGATCAGTCAGTGGAAAAACACTAATTTACGACAGAGGTCATGCATAGAGGATTTAATCAACATTACAGCTCTAACCAATCGTCACGTGAGGCTGTTTACCTGTTAAACTACAAGTAAACTGACCCCCTTACTCAGGTAAACTTACTCCGTTACTCAGGTAAATTTACGCTATTACTCAGGTATACCTACAGTTACTATAGGAAAACCTTCTCTGTTACTACAGGTAAACCTACTCTGTAAGTACATGTAAATTTACTCTGTCATTACATGTAACCCTTCCCTTTTAGTACATGTAAACCTACTCTGTTATTACATGTAAACCTACACTGTTACTACATGTAAACCTACACTGTTACTACATGTAAATCTACACTGTAACTACATGTAAACCTACACTGTTACTACATGTAAACCTACACTGTTACTACATGTAAACCTTCACTGTTACTACATGTAAACCTACTCTGTTACTACATGTAAACCTTCACTGTTACTACATGTAAACCTACACTGTTGCTACATGTAAACCTACACTGTTACTACATGTAAACCTACTCTGTTACTACATGTAAACCTTCACTGTTACTACATGTAAACCTACACTGTTACAACATGTAAACTTCTCTGTTACTACATGTAAACCTACTCTGTTATTACATGTAAACCTACTCTATAACTACAGATAAACCTACTATGTTACTACATGTAAACCTACTCTGTAACTACAGATAAACCTACTCTGTTACTACATGTAAGCCTACTCTATAACTACAGATAAACCTACTCTGTTACTACAGGTAAACCTACTCTGTTACTACAGATAAACCTACTGTGTTACTACAGATAAACCTACACTGTTACTACAGATAAACCTACTCTGTTACTAGAGGTATGCCTACTCTGTTACTAGAGGTAATCCTACTCTGTTACTAGAGGTTATCCTACTCTGTTACTAGAGGTAATCCTACTCTGTTACTAGAGGTCAACTTACGTTATAACTACAGATAAACTTATATATATAATGTGACTTATATAAAGAAACGGATAGATATGTATGATCATATTCAATTTGGACGAGATATGAACATGATTGTATCTATATGAATAAACATGCGAACGGCAAAGTTTAAGTCTATATTATATGTGATTGGCAATATAACGATACAATCACTGAAATGTCTTACAATGAGACAAGTTAACCTTATCTCGTCAAATCATTATCTCATTGGGAAAAAAATGTTACTTGTTTGATCGAGAAATGTTGTAATTTTGATTATGATCATCAGTGTATATTGCGTTCCATTGTCACTATCCCGAGGACGTGACAGTACTTGATATATATGTCGAGTGTCGCCGATGAACAGAATACGCTACCCCCCTGAAACACATGGTCTTACTACCTTGATATTTTCAAGGATATCCACGTTATGTTTTCCTTGTTCGTATTTCCACTTGTGCTATCGATTTGGAGTTCCAATAACTGTTTCGTTGACACTTAGTATTTCTATTTCATTTTACGTGACTGACAATGTCTTATAATGAGACAAGTCAGCCGGTTTGTGTCTCTATTCTATGAATTAAACCTGCTCGTGTCTGTACTTGATGTGTCTGATAATGGACGGACTACTGAACACGTGAGATTTTACATGTCCCTTTGTTTGTGCCTAATCAACCAAAGATTACCAGCGACATTTAATGACAGTAATGCGTCATTTATATATAAGAAATTGAAACAAAAGTATAAATTGGAAACTTTTTTTAATGAATGGATTCGATTGGATTTTTTCATGTTTTTTTTACTTTCTTATTTTTTTTTTATTAATATAGATATTTCTGTAAAATTAGGAACATGTGAACAAAACTTGCAATAGCAGCCAGACGCACAAAAAACGAAATAAAAATCTATAAACACCTTGTAAGCATGTGCTATATAATTGAAAATAAGGAGCAATTTATTTTATTTTATTGTTCTTCCATTAAGTCGTAAACTTCCAATCTACAAAAACTTCATCAATTGATTACATCTGAGTATGTTAGGCTCTATTCCTGTTTGTTCATTAAGCAAACAGTAGAACTGAGGAAAGAAGGTGTTTGCTGACAGTACAGTGCTGAGGACGAAGCACATCTAGAAAAGTATTCCGGTTAATAAAGAGTATTGCTAATTAAGATATCCCGGGAATATACTATCAATATAAGGAAAGCATTCTCTCAATCACGGATTTAAGTATTCTAGAATATAACTTACATCAATAGCTGGCCAAAATAAACGCGTGAAAATAAAGTGATTCAAAGGAGAATGAAATAGTTTTGTGTAACAGAGTAATACTAACAAAAAGTCTGTATTTACAAAATAAAACATATAGTTTAAAAATATTGATGCTTGTTATCGTATATTTGATCTGATATTTTCTTGGGCAATGAAACTCAAACCGTTAATCATAAGGTCGAGAAGTTTCCGCAGTCACTCATGTTTTATCATGACACGGTCTTAGATTTGCTCAAAACTGCCAAACTTCACGAAACCGCTTTCGTTATCAGGTATGGTGATAAGAAGATCATTCTGTTTTGTTGTGAACATTTCCCATCCGATCTCGTGAGACTTTGCAGTTTCAGCGTGAAAACTATACTTTAATGTCTATTTTTATAGGATGCTGCAAATCACCATGTTCAACTGTGGTATATATTACTGTATTCTCCAGGTTAGCTCTGTCTTATTTATCAAAATAAGGTTAATTTATGTTATTGTATTTTACAGGTTATCGCTGTCTTATATATAAATACTGTATAGATAAATAAGGTTAATTCATGTTACTGTATTCTCCAGGTTATCTATGTCTTATTTATCAAAATAAGGTTAATTTATGCTATTGTATTTTACAGGTTATCGCTGTCTTATATATAAATACTGTATAGATAAATAAAGTTAATTTATGTTACTGTATTCTCCTGGTTATCTCTGTCTTAGATATAAATACTGTATAGATAAATGAGGTTAATTCATGTTACTGTATTCTCTAGGTTATCTTTGTCTTATATATAAATACTGTATAGTTAAATAAGGTTAATTTATGTTACTGTATTCTCTAGGTTATCTCCGTCTTATATATAAATACTGTATAGATAAATAAGCTTAATTTATGTTACTGTATTCTCTAGGTTATCTTTCTCTTATATATAAATACTGTATAGATAAATATGGTTAATTTATGTTACTGTATTCTCCTGGTTATCTCTGTCTTAGATATAAATACTGTATAGATAAATGAGGTTAATTCATGTTACTGTATTCTCCAGGTTATCTCCGTCTTACATATAAATACTGTATAGATAAATGAGGTTAATTCATGTTACTGTATTCTCTAGGTTATCTTTCTCTTATATATAAATACTGTATAGATAAATATGGTTAATTTATGTTACTGTATTCTCTAGGTTATCTTTCTCTTATATATAAATACTGTATAGATAAATGAGGTTAATTCATGTTACTGTATTCTCTAGGTTATCTCTGTCTTATATATAAATACTGTATAGATAAATGAGGTTAATTCATGTTACTGTATTCTCTAGGTTATCTCTGTCTTATATATAAATACTGTATAGATAAATAAGGTTAATTTATGTTACTGTATTCTCCAGGTTATCTCTGTCTTATATATAAATACTGTATAGATAAATAAGGTTAATTTATGTTACTGTATTCTCCAGGTTATCTCTGTCTTATATATAAATACTGTATAGATAAATAAGGTTAATTTATGTTACTGTATTCTCCAGGTTATCTCTGTCTTATATATAAATACTGTATAGATAAATAAGGTTAATTTATGTTACTGTATTCTCCAGGTTATCTCTGTCTTATATATAAATACTGTATAGATAAATAAGGTTAATTTATGTTACTGTATTCTCCTGGTTATCTCTGTCTTATATATAAATACTGTATAGATAAATAAGGTTAATTTATGTTACTGTATTCTCCTGGTTATCTCTGTCTTATATATAAATACTGTATAGATAAATAAGGTTAATTTATGTTACTGTATTCTCCTGGTTATCTCTGTCTTATATATAAATACTGTATAGATAAATAAGGTTAATTTATGTTACTGTATTCTCCTGGTTATCTCTGTCTTATATATAAATACTGTATAGATAAATAAGGTTAATTTATGTTACTGTATTCTCCTGGTTATCTCTGTCTTATATATAAATACTGTATAGATAAATAAGGTTAATTTATGTTACTGTATTCTCCTGGTTATCTCTGTCTTATATATAAATACTGTATAGATAAATAAGGTTAATTTATGTTACTGTATTCTCCTGGTTATCTCTGTCTTATATATAAATACTGTATAGATAAATAAGGTTAATTTATGTTACTGTATTCTCCTGGTTATCTCTGTCTTATATATAAATACTGTATAGATAAATAAGGTTAATTTATGTTACTGTATTCTCCTGGTTATCTCTGTCTTATATATAAATACTGTATAGATAAATAAGGTTAATTTATGTTACTGTATTCTCCTGGTTATCTCTGTCTTATATATAAATACTGTATAGATAAATAAGGTTAATTTATGTTACTGTATTCTCCTGGTTATCTCTGTCTTATATATAAATACTGTATAGATAAATAAGGTTAATTTATGTTACTGTATTCTCCTGGTTATCTCTGTCTTATATATAAATACTGTATAGATAAATAAGGTTAATTTATGTTACTGTATTCTCCTGGTTATCTCTGTCTTATATATAAATACTGTATAGATAAATAAGGTTAATTTATGTTACTGTATTCTCCTGGTTATCTCTGTCTTATATATAAATACTGTATAGATAAATAAGGTTAATTTATGTTACTGTATTCTCCTGGTTATCTCTGTCTTATATATAAATACTGTATAGATAAATAAGGTTAATTTATGTTACTGTATTCTCCTGGTTATCTCTGTCTTATATATAAATACTGTATAGATAAATAAGGTTAATTTATGTTACTGTATTCTCCTGGTTATCTCTGTCTTATATATAAATACTGTATAGATAAATAAGGTTAATTTATGTTACTGTATTCTCCTGGTTATCTCTGTCTTATATATAAATACTGTATAGATAAATAAGGTTAATTTATGTTACTGTATTCTCCTGGTTATCTCTGTCTTATATATAAATACTGTATAGATAAATAAGGTTAATTTATGTTACTGTATTCTCCTGGTTATCTCTGTCTTATATATAAATACTGTATAGATAAATAAGGTTAATTTATGTTACTGTATTCTCCTGGTTATCTCTGTCTTATATATAAATACTGTATAGATAAATAAGGTTAATTTATGTTACTGTATTCTCCTGGTTATCTCTGTCTTATATATAAATACTGTATAGATAAATAAGGTTAATTTATGTTACTGTATTCTCCTGGTTATCTCTGTCTTATATATAAATACTGTATAGATAAATAAGGTTAATTTATGTTACTGTATTCTCCTGGTTATCTCTGTCTTATATATAAATACTGTATAGATAAATAAGGTTAATTTATGTTACTGTATTCTCCTGGTTATCTCTGTCTTATATATAAATACTGTATAGATAAATAAGGTTAATTTATGTTACTGTATTCTCCTGGTTATCTCTGTCTTATATATAAATACTGTATAGATAAATAAGGTTAATTTATGTTACTGTATTCTCCTGGTTATCTCTGTCTTATATATAAATACTGTATAGATAAATAAGGTTAATTTATGTTACTGTATTCTCCTGGTTATCTCTGTCTTATATATAAATACTGTATAGATAAATAAGGTTAATTTATGTTACTGTATTCTCCTGGTTATCTCTGTCTTATATATAAATACTGTATAGATAAATAAGGTTAATTTATGTTACTGTATTCTCCTGGTTATCTCTGTCTTATATATAAATACTGTATAGATAAATAAGGTTAATTTATGTTACTGTATTCTCCTGGTTATCTCTGTCTTATATATAAATACTGTATAGATAAATAAGGTTAATTTATGTTACTGTATTCTCCTGGTTATCTCTGTCTTATATATAAATACTGTATAGATAAATAAGGTTAATTTATGTTACTGTATTCTCCTGGTTATCTCTGTCTTATATATAAATACTGTATAGATAAATAAGGTTAATTTATGTTACTGTATTCTCCTGGTTATCTCTGTCTTATATATAAATACTGTATAGATAAATAAGGTTAATTTATGTTACTGTATTCTCCTGGTTATCTCTGTCTTATATATAAATACTGTATAGATAAATAAGGTTAATTTATGTTACTGTATTCTCCTGGTTATCTCTGTCTTATATATAAATACTGTATAGATAAATAAGGTTAATTTATGTTACTGTATTCTCCTGGTTATCTCTGTCTTATATATAAATACTGTATAGATAAATAAGGTTAATTTATGTTACTGTATTCTCCTGGTTATCTCTGTCTTATATATAAATACTGTATAGATAAATAAGGTTAATTTATGTTACTGTATTCTCCTGGTTATCTCTGTCTTATATATAAATACTGTATAGATAAATAAGGTTAATTTATGTTACTGTATTCTCCTGGTTATCTCTGTCTTATATATAAATACTGTATAGATAAATAAGGTTAATTTATGTTACTGTATTCTCCTGGTTATCTCTGTCTTATATATAAATACTGTATAGATAAATAAGGTTAATTTATGTTACTGTATTCTCCTGGTTATCTCTGTCTTATATATAAATACTGTATAGATAAATAAGGTTAATTTATGTTACTGTATTCTCCTGGTTATCTCTGTCTTATATATAAATACTGTATAGATAAATAAGGTTAATTTATGTTACTGTATTCTCCTGGTTATCTCTGTCTTATATATAAATACTGTATAGATAAATAAGGTTAATTTATGTTACTGTATTCTCCTGGTTATCTCTGTCTTATATATAAATACTGTATAGATAAATAAGGTTAATTTATGTTACTGTATTCTCCTGGTTATCTCTGTCTTATATATAAATACTGTATAGATAAATAAGGTTAATTTATGTTACTGTATTCTCCTGGTTATCTCTGTCTTATATATAAATACTGTATAGATAAATAAGGTTAATTTATGTTACTGTATTCTCCTGGTTATCTCTGTCTTATATATAAATACTGTATAGATAAATAAGGTTAATTTATGTTACTGTATTCTCCTGGTTATCTCTGTCTTATATATAAATACTGTATAGATAAATAAGGTTAATTTATGTTACTGTATTCTCCTGGTTATCTCTGTCTTATATATAAATACTGTATAGATAAATAAGGTTAATTTATGTTACTGTATTCTCCTGGTTATCTCTGTCTTATATATAAATACTGTATAGATAAATAAGGTTAATTTATGTTACTGTATTCTCCTGGTTATCTCTGTCTTATATATAAATACTGTATAGATAAATAAGGTTAATTTATGTTACTGTATTCTCCTGGTTATCTCTGTCTTATATATAAATACTGTATACATAAATAAGGTTAATGTATGTTACTGTATTCCCCTGGTTATCTCTGTCTTATATATAAATACTGTATAGATAAATAAGGTTAATTCATGTTACTGTATTCTCCAGGTTAGCTCTGTCTTATATATAAATACTGTATAGATGAATAAGGTTAATTTATGTTTCTGTATTTACCTGATTATCTCTGTCTTATATATAAATACTGTATAGATAAATAAGGGTAATTCGTGTTACTGTATTCTCCAGGTTATCTCCGTCTTATATATAAATACTGTATAGATAAATAAGGGTATTTTATGTTAGTGTATTCTCCTGGTTATTTCCGTCTTATATATAAATACTGTATACATAAATAAGGTTAATTCATGTTACTGTATTCTCTAGGTTATCTCTGTCTTATATATAAATACTGTATAGATAAATAAGGTTAATTTATGTTACTGTATTCTCCTGGTTATCTCTGTCTTATATATACATCCTGTATAGATAAATAAGGTTAATTCATGTTACTGTATTCTCCTGGTTAGCTCTGTTTTATATATAAATACTGTACCTAAGGATTAACTTGAATATATTTTTCATGTTATCCAGATATAACACAAAAACCCGGAGTGTACTCTAAATAAGTCGCTCCGGGTTTTTTTGTGTTATAGCTCCATAACATGAAACATATATTCAAGTTAATCGTTATAATTTAAATTACTATACACAATCCCTCTGGACATCCACTTTTATTGATGGGCTCTTTTCTCTTAGAAATTATTGCGCTGCTGTATCAGCCAATCAAAAGCCACGTTACAAATGGCGACGTCATTGTTTTACGTTTTAAGCCAAATTTGAAAATGCTTGTTACAAGCAAGATTAAATTATATATAAATAAGGTAAATTCATGTTACTGTATTCTCCAGGTTAGCTCCGTCTTATTCCAGGGATCTCTCATTGTACACAATATACGGTAGTATAGTCTTTAACCGCTCTTCAAGTTATTTCTTTATGCCAAGTCTACCTGCAAGTTGATGCTGTTCGACGGCCCTTTGCAGTATCGCCGTAAATGTAAATGTAAATGCTATTTTTATCAATATATATATAATATATCTGGTGTTTTAATGCAATTAATTCATAAAATTGTGCGACTGATCTTTGGTTTGGTATTGATATATAATTATTTGAGACTAGAATAAAATATTTTTGTACAGACATGCTCTCCTTTATTTCTGATATCCGTGGGGAACTCACTTTAGTGAAGTTCGTTGAACCGTATTCGTACTCGTCCAATCTCTTCAGTGGCCCTCAAAACTGGGGACGCTATAATAATAACCAAACCAATGGAGAACAGCACCCTTCTGTCTCAATCTGACCTTGTCCATGGGAAATATTAAGTCCTGATTTTCTGCATTTAACAGAGTACCCAGCAGTGTATCCGCTGACCTTTGGGTAAGGGTAACTTTAACAAACTACTGTAGGGAGTGGTGTTAGAGGGTGAGCTTAATTCATCTGCCAATCACCGAGATGGACAACATATTTCAAAGGCCCCTCTTGGCACTTTTTAACGTTAACCACTGTTGTTCAGTTCAGCCATTTACTCTAATTAATCGATTTGAACTTGGCTTTGAATAGAGACTGTTGTTCAAAGTAAACGATCATGGTCCACTCTAGAATAATTGGATGTCAACAATGTACGCTCAGACTAAAGCATACGGTATCCCGACTTGGGTTTAATCCCTCATTAGTGATAGAGAAGGCACCTGCCAACATGCCAGAAAACGGAACCACTTAAGACTTTAAACATTCCTTAAAATATTGAAAACAAAATCATTATTCTCACGAAGACTGTTAGTATGAGCAGATGCTTTCAATTTGTGTATGACCATGAAACGTTATGTCTTTCACGGGTTGTAGGTAAGCGCTGAATATCAAACCGTAACACTACCTGGACGTATGTAAATGTCTACCGGTGCTTAATTTGTACATGGACGTGCATACATTTAATGTCTCACTTCTGAACGTGTAATGTGTGCTAATATTCATTGTAATGCTAAAAGGATAAAGCGTCGGGTCAGTAGGTACCAAAACATGCATGATTTTGCATAAAATTTGTGCTTAACGATTTTTCATTATATATGATATCCCTTAGTCTTGTAGAGGAATGTTACTGATTAGACAAGTGGTGCTCGTCTGCTCCCGGCTACAACAGTCGGTGCCCGCTGTATACTGTTATTCGTTTATACCAACCATCATTTGAATATCTCGGTACATCTCTTAGTTTTCTCAGCCAGCTAAATGTCACGAGATGACATTTGTGGAATAACTTTAATGATGCCTTTCATTTTGTTTTGGTGTCTCCGGCGCTCCCTTTGTTGACCCCTGATTTCGTTCTGGCGTGATGACGCTGTGGTATATTTTGTCATTTGTGATGGCGCTGTGGTATATTTTGCCATTTTGTGATGGCACTGAATATTTTGTTCTTTTGAGATGGGTCTGTGGCTTTTTTGACCTTTTGTGATGGCGCTGTGGTATATTTTGTCATTTTGTGATGGCGCTGTGGTATATTTTGTCCATTTGTGATGACGCTGTGGTACATTTTTCTCCTTTTGATGACAATGCAGTCTTTTTTTGTATTTACAACACATCTTATACATGCGTTTTCCTTTTTTGGTGGCGGGCTGTTAAGTGACAGACTAGTTCATCAACTACGGTGTTGTGACTCTTGATCCTATGCAATATCTTGCTATTTTTGCACACACAAAAAAGGAATTTGCGCGTTTGCTTTCTATATTTCCTAAATTCAACACCATTTATTCAGCATCTATATATTACACAGATGATTTCAAAAACCAGTAGATTATTTGAATTTGACAGAAAGCTTAATGTTAGATGTCTAGTGTAGCGTAAGGAAACGCGTACCCTCCAGGAGCATCCGATATTCTGGTAAACAATGATATCTTATTTTGGTGCCCTGTTGTCTTTTCGTAGCTGCTTCCAATTACGTTTTCGTTCTTGCGTTTTGACATTGGTGTGGTATGTTTAGTTTTTCTTTTACTTACATTTAGGTGATGCATAGAATATAATTTCGAGTTTATCCTAATTATTTATCAATTTGTAAAAGATGATTTAAATGCCACTGTCACGCTTTTTGACAACTGACTGAATAATTATTTAACGAAGTGTTATATTATATTCCAACCATACGTTAGTTTTATACAGCGATTAAACGACAACGCTTTAATGTCCATGTAACGTAAGTCAGTCACAAACCTACAAGAATCCCTTATGATTGTCATAAAGAAAAAATGTCAAAAAGTCTCGAATGCGAAAGAATTTCAATCAGCTCATATCCAAATATGTGTCTTTGGTACTGTTCGCCGATTATACAATTCTTACGCTTGACCGGAATCCAGCTTCAGTCACGTGGGGAGCTTAGATCTCCTCGGGTCGTTTGTGTTTGCTTCAGTTCGAGTAAAGGTTACTTCAACCATGAATTCCTGATGTAGTGCGGTTTGTTTGCTTTTGCAGTCTTTATAAAAGAAAGCGTGTAGGATATCATCAACATAACAAATATGCAAATCTATCAACCATGGAGTAAGAGTTTTTCATAATAACGTCCCGTTCGTCTCCGTGTACCAATTAAATGATGCAGTAACATTTAACACAACATATAACGAACACAATAATTAAAATTTTTAATTTTAATTTTTTTTCATGGAGTTTTTTCTCTATTTTAATATCCATGTTTGCTATAACACAGATCAAACATTCATGGCATCATCACAAAATACACAAGTTCGGTGAAGGCATGTAAGGGCATCGAAAAGGCAGACAATCACTATAATAAGTTAATATCATTCTTTGAAAATGAGGAGTATCCACAGAAATTGACAATAAGATTAAACCCTTCCCGAGTGTTTTCGATAGCTTATGTGTCGGCTTCTTCGTGGTTTTATCAAAGCAGCCTTCCCTTGATTAATAACTACTCCCCTAAACGGTCACTAACATAGTGTAACTAGTTTTGACAATAGAAATATCACTGTATCGTACCACACTTGATCCTCGCTTTATTCCCCGGATTAGAACACAATAACACAGGTATATACAGCCACGGTAAACCCCCGTGGTGAGCCCCCGCAGTACGGTTTTATCAGCTGCAATCTCTTGTAACATAAACAAATGCAAATTCTCTTGTGAAGTTTGAGGCTATCGCTAGTGTCAGAACTGCTTTGATAAATAGGAGGTCTGTGCTTGCACCTGTGAATGAGGATTCTGACCTACTCGTTTCCCCCGCCTAACGCTACGGTTTATCAGTCAAAACACTGCTAACTTCGTTAGTTCTTCTCAACATCAGCACGAGAATAGTTTCCTTTACCATAGCCTATTTTCGGTAGAATTCGCGTTACTCACGGTCCTAATAAAAGACCCCGAAGCGAGAAATTAACGTGCTCACATCCTTGTATAATAGAATACGGTAACTACGTCGGGGAGAACGCAGGGTTGTGTGCTATAAAAACAATTTTCTCCCTTAATAAAAGTAATGCCTTGATGTATTAGAACATATGCACTTTAACAGGCTATTGTATGTAAAACACAGTATAAAGTGCCAGATAATGTGTTCCATCACATCTCGTTGCAGCCCCACGAAGCACCCCTTACTCTAAAATCGTGAAATACTAAACTGACCTGGTAATCGCTTGAGACATGAAACAGACCCTATCCGATAAATTACAGTAGAAAGTCGCCCAACACACCTGCCTGCTCAGCTTCATTAATAATGCCTGAAGAAGACGTCTTTTTCTTCTATTCTTAGACATCCACGCGTACTGGTCACTAGCAGGACAGGGATGGATGAAATCAAAACACAATCCCAGCAATGCCTTGAAGAACCAAAGTACTGGCTGACATTAGTTGGGACAGAAGGAGCTGGCATGCCTGAGCACGTGCAGTAGTCTCCTAGAGTACGTAAGTGTTGTGGTTTTACACAGCCATTCAGCGTTGGTGAAGGAACCCGAACATAAGCTAAAACAGGTGAATAGAAGTAGAGGAAGTGTAAAACCCATACCCCCATTTCTACGCGTGTACAACCCCCTCACCCCAGGGACTGGTACAGATAGCAGGGAAGTGACCCTCATCCCAGGGACTGGTAGAGATAGCAGGGAAGTGACCCTCATCCTCCCTCGAGAGTAGGCAGGCTTGGGTGTATGGTAGATTTTACGTGCCTCGTAACTCCCCCAGTTCCAACATCCTATCTGAGGGTGAAACGGAATGTAATACATGTGACTAAAAATTACCACCAAAACAGAACCATATGTTAAGTTTTCGTACTTTCACGATAGCGAAACGGGCTACTCTTGATAGCGTTAGGATGTGTTGAGAACGGAGAAGGTAGGGCAAAAAAAAGCCCAGGATTTTAGACATTCAAACATTTCACGCCCATACAGTCTTGAAGTAATGTATTCCAACAATTCACTTAAATTTTTACGGCTATTATCTACTCCGTACCCTGCCACAATTACATTCCCCTGAGATGGAATTAAATAGTTCTTACTTCATCTAAAATTACAATCTGGCAAGACCTTGTTCTAGTTGGGAATGTTTTTATACACTTTTGAATTCTTAAATGTGGTTTGCAGCTGGGTGATATATTACAGGGCTGGTTAATTTTGAAATATCTATTTTCCTACAAAATTAAACCTGTCGCATATCTTTTACTTTTTTTAAAACTCTAAATGGACTAAACAATGATTACAGATGTGATATACATTTTAGTAACGCTGCTGACTTCCCCATTCAAACAAAATAGCCAGGTTCCAAGGTGAACAGCGAGGACATTTAACTCCTAATGTTAAAACTCTCAGATGTTAACAGGTCAAAATGATGAAAATAGGCAAATAAATCTTGAGATGATACTGTTTAAATACAGAACGGAACACCGATGTACGTTTGAACCAGGCATCATTAGCATACAAATTTATCCTCAATGACTCGGCCCTTCAGAAATTAAAACGCTACACACACATAAACCTTTCTCCGACTTGACAGCCTTGCGCCCTCGTGCTGCCTCGATAAAGAGTAGCTATGATTTAATATGGCTATCTCCATATGAATTCCAAATATGTCCCCAAATTAGATAATCGTATCTCGAATTTTCATCTCTGAAATATCAAGTGATAGTCTATCTCGGTATAATCACAGATCCCGCTTGGGTCATCTGCCAGATAAATAAGGGAGTCCAAGTGTTGGAGAATATACCACTAACATAAATATATGTGTCACCCCGCCTGTCGTACATTATTCCTGGCATCTAAAGTGGAAACATTTACGGAACAATACGTTTCAAAATACGAAAATACGTTGAAAAATCTTTTAAGAGTTTTAAGAGTAAAGAAAGAATCGGATATCTTTGATTTGGTAGTATTCAAGATGTCCGACACAAGCACGTACCATGAGACATCATTCAATGTCAGAAACTGTGTTTAAGTCAATCCACGAATACATACATAGTATCACTCATCAATTATAGAGATCTCAAGAGTACACGCTTACCACGCACCTGTAGCGATGTGTAACATATTCCTAATTAACACACCAGATATATACGTAGCTTTGTTACACATAATTATCATCAGAGAAACGGGACATCTACCTTATTCGTATATTATTGCTCTGACAATGATAAATGGCTAACAAATACGCACCTTTGACTTTAGGAAGTCCTTCTCGCCCATAAGAGAGAGACCCTCCTCACACCGTATACATCTACACACGCATAAGTCATAGTATCACATCGCTTAGATAGTAATTATACAGATCTTAATAAGTTCAGCAATTATGTTGATAACTTATGTGTAATACTTTCAATACTGTTCTATTAATTCTGTCAATTATAAATGCTAGGTTTCGGTGAAACAGGTAAGGAATTTTATAATAGCCCTCCACAGTAATGTCTTCGAGAGTGTATATAGTAAGTAAATAAAGTTATGTTTTTTTGTGATTTCAGATGAAATTAACATATATTGTGTTGCGTGTTTTTATACATGGAATAGTTCCACTAGCGTCAGCTATAACAATGAAGTACCGACCCTGTGGTTATAGTATGAATGAGTATGATCTTATCTCTTCGGAAGTCGTCTATGCACTTAATATACTAATCATACATAAATGTTTTATCTTTTCTTCAATAGGAACACGGTAATGTAGGGGAAATGATAGGCTAGGTCCGTAATACATATCACTATGGTATGCGAATGTTGCAAAATCAAAACGTTTTATAAGATAAAACAATCATTGAAGTTAATTTGTGTTCATTCATTTTTGCTTCAGAATAAAATTATACCATTCAAGGTTTTGTGATGTATTATTAATTTTCAAAGACGTTATGCAGTATAAAGATTTAGCATACTATTACACTTTTTTTCTTTGTTGCTCTAGTTTTACAGATTTTAAATTAGAGTTAAATAAATTCGCACAGCTATCTTATAAAACACCTTTTTCATATTAAAAGTAATTCGTCCAAAGCTTATTTTATAATGTCCTAATGTAGACACTTCCGTTTTATGTGTTATATATCTAGATGGCTAAGATAAATGATTTCATACAATTATTATAAAATTTCACACGTACATACACACAGTCATATTCCGTTATCTTGAGATCTGCATGTTACGATCCCTATCACAGAAGGAGAGTGCCCTAGCTGATAACATATTTCGACAACTTACCCTTAGTGCAAACGTAATTCTTCTCCATATATTAATTGGTATAAATATTTCTATGAATGTATAAAAAACACCATTTTATATCAGTTAAAATTAATCTTGCAGATGGATATAATTCGTATCCCTGGTATTATTTTTTTACAAACATTTATAAGACATTTTTATGGCGTTAAGCCGACTAAACATGATGCCAGCGGGCAGTGTAGGAAGAAGGGGTCTTTATGACACAAGTGACAAGCGCCTGAGTGACAATGATGGAAAACGTCCCACCTTTGCCACCAGGCGTGTTATGTATTGCCCTAATGCTGTACGGCGGCCGGTAATCAGGGGGCTACACAACAAGATGGATCTATTAGTCTACCACTAAGTACTGGTCGTATAGTTTACATCTCAAAGGTGTGTACTAATAAGAAACAAAAAATATACAAGCCCCAGGTGTGACACAGAGGCGAGAAAACTTCGTTCTTGAATGACACAGAGAACATTCATGGTAATAACTGTTTTAGCTTAGTTTGCTTTTAGTCTATAAGTATATGCAAAGTTTCTTAAATCTTTTGAACACCTTTAGAAGCTGATGATAATTTGAGGAATGTCTAAATGTAAATGACTGTGTAGAAATAATTCGAGCCTTCTTAATATAGGACTTAAAACTTCAAGAGAAGTATAGCTATTACTTTTTCTTTCGCGAATTCAAATCTTTGCGTAGAAAAAAGTTTGGAGAAAAGGTCACAAAAAAAATATTCACTATAACTATCCAGATCACCGATGCATTAAATGAACAGCTTCCGAGCTTAAAATTCCATCATCATTAAATGAAATCCTGGAGGAAATAAAATAAATAGATTGTGCCAAACACGTCTCTCTAGTAACCTTCAATATCGTGAACAATGCCTCTTTTTCTGGGTTAAATCGAACCCATATTCACCTGTGTCATTCTAGTAATGATCATACCACGATCGGTATCGTAGTATGACCACAACATGAAGCGCCAAACAATACATTTAAAGGGGAAAGCCTGAACTGCACTATGTGGGCCATTACAGAATGTAGAAGCTCGGGCTATTTTTCATGCCTAGCCCCCATTGCCTATGTGCAATCATTGCAAGGGTCATTTCATAGCGACCTTTTAATCTATATGCGCTTTAAGAAAATATCTTTAGTCAGGTACGGGGGGTAACCCGAGATTATTGAGGGTCGGTGATATTTCAGGCCAAACCTCGGAAGTCGGCATTCGTGTTCAGTGAGTAAGACCGTACAGAGCAAACCCCACGACAATCACGCAACACCGAGACCGATCGACTGACATAGGCAAAACATTGATTAACCATGTCGTCCCCCCTACCACTTTGGAATGGACCCTTCCTTACTTTGATTCGGGTAATTCCATAGGGAGACGAATGCATGAAACGTTTGATACACTGTGACCTCAGATGATCTGGATCATGCCACAAACGGGAGAATAGGTATAAAATGGTTTATATATTAAAGGTGATCTTCAGCTGACTGAACTGGTATGATCAAATATTAAATTTCATTTATACCTAACACTAGCCACCATAACGCTGGATGTGTATGGGACGTTATACTTGTACAATTCAATAGCGTGCCAGAACTAGGAGCATGATAGTCTTTGTACTCATGTCCCCGGCGATACGTTTACCTCAGGAGAAAAATGTACATATAATGACACAATATCACACTATTCAGAACACAGGTGGCTTCAAAGCCAAGGCGCAAACGTATATTCATAACAGTTGGCATGTCCTTTAGACTGAACCTCTATATTGTATCTGACACTAATGGCTGTTTTGCAGGACATTCATTTCTCTCAGTCGGCCATATCATGTGTGGCTAACATCAACCTGGGTGGAAGGCATCAAACTTCAGAACCAACTGCACACATGCAGCGATTTTTTATGTAAATATGCATATATACATTACCAACCTACATGAATTCATCTATTTAAAATTTCACAACTGTCTAAACAATTTAGGCGACATTTATGCGGGACGTGAAAAGGTATAAGACGAAGAATGTATATACAGTATGTAAATTCGAGAGAGTGCAGCACGGCCTACACTTGTACATCAGGTCAGACTTCTCTTGCCAGCATATATAACTCAGCAATAACACAATTGCTTAACGGGACATTGGCCACAGCATTTAGTTTCAAAGAAAATTGAGAGTGACATAGGATCTGATTGCTTAATGAGGGCAATTAACAATAACAGATTAGGCGATTGGTTATGAATTAAGGCAATGGAAGGTTGTAACAGGACATCGGATTGGTTATGAATAACAGCGATTGGATGTAAAGGGGATTCTGACTTGCTACACGAGTCTGATACAGCGGGCCAGTACCGGTTATAACGTTGATATGTACCAGACTACAGCTGCAGCTTTGATATACTAGTACATGTGGATTTAATTTGTAAACTTGCTATATATCTCTATTTGAGAGTTTCAATTTCACAAAGCCTTTAAGACTTCACAGTTGTTTCCTATTAACTATCTGCCATTTCTCTCTTTGTTGTTCCTATAAAATGTGTACATTACGTGATAATATGGCACCCACATTGTTGGAAGTGTGGTTCGTAATAATCGAGTGAAAATAGCTGTTCCCTTTCTATGCCGTTGGTTAAATAATTTACAAAGTTTATTAGCGTAACCTAGACAACCTCTAAGAATGATGTGATGACTATTTGTGTTTGAAGCATCTACAGTGTGAACACGAGGTAGGAGTCACACTCTGACATTCCAAATACCGAATCCAGGAGGGAGATTAAACGTCAACATACCAGCTAAACATATCTCGGTTCACAGTGTGCACAACTTGACAAAACCCATACTACCCTCGCCAGCTATTTCTGTTATTACACGGAGAAGAAAAAAAAGATGATGGCGGAGAAAAGGCACACGATAAAATTCATAAACATCGAGTCGGATTTAACGACGCAAAATGTAAAAAAAAATCTCAAAACCTCAATTTCTGTGTCTATGAATTTTGACAATATCATGTTTTGACAAAAATGAATACGTCATGTTTTCACAGATTATTTCCCTCAGTTTTCTATTTAGCCAACAGGACTTTCTAGCATTGATTTTTCAGAGATCAAGCAAACATGATTGAACCTTTACACGTTTATTTTCCTAGTTCTAGCCAATATGACTGAATCTCTCTCCCAAGTCTAGATGGCCAGGGTTCATCAAGCTATAATACTGTCACCGAGGTCGGGTTTGTTGTCAACTATTAAATGCGGATACTAAACTTTTGTTTGCCCTATTGCCCTAGCAAACAATGAGAGTCTGAAACATATGATTGATGTACTTAATGGTACCTGCTCCATTTTACATAACTATTTTTCTTTTCCGTTTCCTAAACACAAAATAAATCCATTAACATTAATTTTGCAGTACTGAAGGATATTTTCAAGACGGTTGTTAACACGTTGCCTGTGAACACTATATGAAATATGAGATTTCTTTTATATTCATCTTGAAAGTAAAAACTACACTCGACAAAAATATATTTTAAAGCCCGTTTTTTTGTGGAGTGCATTCTTGTACTGAAATGTGAGACTGACCATCCAGGGGTTGTACAAGCTAGCACTAGGTCTAAACATCACATTTGGAGGGGATGGGTCAAATCTTCTTTGTGCTTTTTAAAAGCTCGAGATCAGAAACGGCTATAAAATAAATTATATGATACTTCTCCGTTGGTATGACATAGGTCCTCCATTCCCGAGATTTACTGCTCAATTACAACCGGGCCAATGGAGAAGGGGATAGTGAGGCACCTAGGGAAAACCCCAGGTCTACTACACAAACTAAATTTGTTAAAGTTTACACCTTAGTTCCTAACATCTTTAACCTTACATAATATAGTTTGTAATATATCGTCCCTAAAACTTTTTTTTCTTTAAGAAGAATTAAGCCACATTTATCAATCACAAACATTAGGTTTAAATTCTTTAGATCAGATAGACATTGATTTACGGAAGAGGCAAATAAAGGGGTAAATGTATTCTTTAACACATGGAATTGTTAAAAGTATGAAATATTTATGTGATGTCCTTCCTTTCTCTGATAGATAAGCATTTCTGAATACATCCATTAGTCTCAATCTATACTACTACAGATTATATGACAGAGGAACTATGTAAAGGTGTTAACACTGTGATAATCACCTTGAATTCTACAAAGGATTCATTTCAAATCCTGTCTTTACCACAGAGGTGAGATGGTTCACATCTTTGTTCTTTGTGAAATGCCTCTTACTGTGTTTATTGGGCATAACTTAATATTTGGCAATGAGAATATATTACGAATGTTATGTATCCCATTACGTTTGAATAGTGTGTATTGTGACAAATAAACCCCAACAAAAATCAAAATTTAAGTGTAGCATGAAAACATCAAAGAAAACACAAAAACTTTAAAATTTGTCAGTGGAACTTTGCCAAATCAAAACACCCTCAAATGTAAAAACATACTCTTGGATATTTGGATGATTTTTTTTATCTCCTCTATTTTTTTCAGCTTCTGAATAAGTTGTGCAACTGCCAACACTTCTTTTAACCAAGGAACCTTTGAAAAGGTTAGAAGCTGCCAAAAAGGCCATAAAATGTACATTACCTTTTATATCAGTTACAGAATTTCCCCCTGACTGGCCCCCCGTAAATATGTATGTATATATACTCAACTCACACTAACTACTTGTGCAGGTGTGCACATCAAACCTAGGAAGATTGAGTTCATGATAAGGCCTCCTAAACACTACAGCACACAAGATATA
Organism: Mizuhopecten yessoensis; assembly: GCF_002113885.1. Taxonomy (NCBI): domain Eukaryota; kingdom Metazoa; phylum Mollusca; class Bivalvia; order Pectinida; family Pectinidae; genus Mizuhopecten; species Mizuhopecten yessoensis. The sequence continues at coordinate 53,894 of NW_018403824.1, read as the reverse complement.
GAGGGAAGACCGAGAACGCTCTCAACCATATAGCCATAAAAATCTGGCTGAAGGAGAGAGAGTCGGGGCTCCAAGCTGGTATAGAGAAAGAAGGGGCAAACGTAGCTCCTCAAGGGTGTATAGTCCTGCCAACACATGTGGGGGAACACTGATATGTCACCGGTTGTGGGGCCACAGTTACAGAACAAATACACGTGTCCTTGTCTTGCCATTCACAACCCCAAGGATATAGTACAGTGATGTAAAAACGCTCCGACTCAATAAAACGGAGGTGCTTGAGCTGTCTCTGTAACTGCTCCAGCGGGTTTATAAAGGGTTTAAGACTCTCTAAAGCGTAAACATATTATATTTCTGAAGCAGTTATAATAAATCTAGGTCTGAATTATGGACTGTTATTCAGGGCTTTTAAAAAAAAAATCAAACAGTAAAAAATTTGAATCAAAAATGGGTTCTATACCTTTCTATACCTATAAAATAACTTCAGCATTAATATTTGGGAAAAGGGACATTTACAGGAGTGCATTGTGTAAACCAACAAACCGACAGATTGTTTGCACTGCTTGACTTCAAACAGTTTTTAAACACTCATATACATTTACTAGTTATATACCACTTTTTCTTATACATTCGATTAAATCCATACGGATCTTTCCGAAGGGTCTTATCAAAATTTATAATTACATTCTCCTTATATCATCAATGACTGGCAGTTGTGGCCTTATAGAATGAACTTGACAGTGTGGAGACTTGGAATGAACGCAGTGAAACGATAATATTTGAAACCGTATTTAAGGTAACATTCACTTTTACACCCAACAACCTTGGCGTATCTATGGAAACACATTTCATTTTTGCGGATGGATATAGAATCTTAGCAATTAACTACACAAAGTGTGTAAGGGCCAAGTGAACTGTTTTAAGTAGACATGGTATTGGCAGACTGATATTTTCCAGTACTTAACATTTGTAACCTATCCCAACAGAATCCCAACTGTTCCCACTTGTAGCATTCAGGAATTAGCATCCAGGATTATATTTGGCCTATCACCCCAGTCTTGACAATGCCCTGGCTGGTACTAAACGGGCCAATTCTGGTTCAATAACACGACTCATTTCCCTTTTCTACCCAGGTCAGTGCAGGAGAAGAAAAGATTTTGGCAAGTCCTTTCATAACGTACCAACAAAAGCCAGCGGAGAGGTGAAAGGAAATATTTTAAACCTCGTACACCTGACCAAGGAGATGAAACATTCCCCTACCCACTTGAACCAGACTCTGTGTGTCAATTTTTTTTTTAAATTGAAAATCTTTCCGTGGTCAACAAGACTTTAGAGAACTTAAACTGTCCATAGGACCATGTTTGTCAATGAGAGGGACAAAGCGTGGATTTCTGTCTGTGTGTGTGCCCATACCCGCCCTCTTCCCCTTATCATTGTACCGATATAACAATGGCTGCCTTTAAGAAAAGTTTTATGAGAGCACGGCCAGGGTCAGAGTTTCCAGCCTTTTCAACCTTTTCATGGTACATGCCTTCACCGACTTGCATTACAGTTTTTATGGCTCACCGAAGTAAAATGCCCTACCCCTGTACAAACAGAGGTCATTGCTTTGGTTAAGAGTTGTCTTATTTCAACTCAGAAAAAAAGGTTCATTCAATTTATACCACAATAAAATTCACTTAATTAGAATTTACATTCTTAACTTCCACACTCCCCATCTCTCAGCAGACTTGATACACACACTTAGCAATACCATCCTCTCCTCAGACACACCAAAGTAGACAATTTTGGTCAACTATATTGGAAGAGAAGACACAATGAGGAATACTTTCCTGAGAAAGTTACGATGCCCTTGATACTTTTTTTTATCTTCGTTTCAACATACTGATGCGTACTCTGATCTGTATTTACAGGTTAAGGGAATCGGTCCAAAAATAGTACTGTATGTACATCGGAGCAGAGACTATGTCTCTGATCTGAGAGGTCTTTTATGCTCTTTTGACGATACACTTTCAACTTACATGTTCAGTCTTTCCTTGTGATAATAAGTTCATTGGGTGATTATCTTTTAATCCCATTTGCAAGGAATGCATAGGTGTTAAAAAATCATAACAGATATTCAATCATATAAAAAAGAGTTTTTTTTGACTTTCATAAATATCATTATATACAATATATGGCCAAATATACAAAATATCCATGTGTGGACTGAATTATGTGCATGAACAAAAACTTAAAGATTATTTTTTTCATAAAACCCCCCAACATATATATCAAAATAATCTTTCCCATATTAAATTTTAGTTTAAAATATGCCACCATATACACGTTACAAATAGGGTTTTAACTTTGTTTTTCATATTAAATTACTGAATGTTCATGACTCTCGAAAAATAACTTTTTCATTTTCAGAATCGTAGTAAAACTGAAATCAATTTGTGTATTTTTATGAAATTTAATTAAATGCTCTTCTTGTGTTCCTAGCTTCCAATATACTTGATTAACATAACATATTCCATTAGGCTTTCCACAGAAACATTTACGCACCAAACACATTCACACGGTTAACACGTAGCACCCAGTTTAGCCTCCTTTTGAATTTATCACATATTCCGTTAACGTTACACAGCGTCAATTATTCAATAATTCTCAACATATCATTCCTTGATTTTCCTTTAATTATCTCCCTTTCACTCGTCACGCTCATTTCCATACACTTTGTATGCAATATATATTTATATATATGTATTCTATATACAGATATATACAAGATAAAACATTGTTTGGACATGCGGGACAGATGAACAGGTTTTTGGTGGGTCAACAAAACAAAGTCCTACCATTTGTTTGGACTTGGAGGAATAAGAAGATATTTCCTCTGATTGGCTTTAGCAATATGCAAATGAGGACTTGATTATGAGAATGTAAATATGATGAATGTGATGATGAGCTTAATGATGAGTTAGTCATACCTGATAACAACAGCTTGGCATCCGTGACAACAGTCATGTGACACAGACATATGGATGAGGCTACGATGTTCGGAAGAATTCACAAATGCTAAGTAAGGTAAGTAAGTAGAGGTATTTCACAGGTGGATGAGAGACCTGTGCCACACCTGTGTTATACTGGGTGGTACTGGTGCCACAGACACAGCAGAATTGTTAATACTAAAATCCTAAACGATGATGTGTAGTTAGTCCTGAAGGTGGCAGCACTGCTGTGCATGTTGTCATACCTTGAGAGGTCTGTGCGATTTGTTTGTGTCTGCCTCATTTCTGGTGTGAGCTCGATGAGGTCTTGCCATGCCTGATATGCAGACACGGTGAAGACCTTATCCCCCGTTGTCATGAGATCGAACACACACGAATCGAAATAAAAATCCACTACTTTGGCTTTTTTACACAAATTTACGGCATCTGACCGCTGCATTTCAATGCTATCACTACTTGCACCGGTAGGAGGTAAAATTTTGTTTTTCTTTTCTGCTAAATACTTTTGATAATTAATCCGTTCTTGTTGCGGACAACCACGCACACACAATTCCAACACATCCTCTTCCCTGCTTTTATTTATCACTTCCTGTGGCATTTTGATCGCGAAGGTGAAATACCGACCTATTTGGCGAACCACAATTGTTGTGTCTATAAACCTAAGGTAGATTTTTATATGTTTACCAGGTTCTATTTCGTACAATCTCACACTGTTGTCTGGGCCGTAGGTAGTACTACCATCATCAAACGACCCCGGTAGATTGTCTGTTTGTGCAGCATAGGTCACAAATCGGTGAGCCGCACAATCTTCATTTTTCTTTATCACAACTGTAAGCTGTAAAAATAGAACAAAAAACATTATTAATATATACTTTACTCAATTGCGTTTACAAAGTTATGTGATTATAGTGAAATACTATAATTATTGTTGCTCATCCATCAACAAGGACAGATAGCAAATGAAGCAACCAGGTTTTATAGTCACATACAATATACATGTAATATGTCCTAGCACTGGTGGCTTATAGCAACAGTTATATACTATACAGCCCGTACAATACATATAACCATATATACAGCAAGAAAACAATTATTGAGGATTCAGTCTGGCCATTCCACTTTCATGTTAAGATAGATACCATTCTGTCCCTTTAATAAGAAGCTTAAAAGACTGATTCAAACTGTCAAAAGGAAACTTTAAATTGAAAGATGGGTTATGAAAAGGTAGAGTGTCAAATAGTGATCGAAAATGTGAGAGATGGAGGTGGAAATGGTTGCGCCGAGTGTGGGAGATGGAGGTGGAAATGGTTGCGCCGAGTGTGAAAGTAGAGGTGGAAATGGTTGCCCCGAGTGTGAGAGTAGAGGTGGAAATGGTTGTGCCGAGTGTGAGAGTGTGAGAGTAGAGGTGGAAATGGTTGAGCCGAGTGTGAGAGTAGAGGTGAAAATGGTTGCGCCGAGTGTGAGAGTAGAGGTGGAAATGGTTGTGCCGAGTGTGAAAGTAGAGGTGGAAATGGTTGTGCGGAGTGTGAGAGTGTGAGAGTAGAGGCGGAAATGGTTGTGCCGAGTGTGAGAGTGTGAGAGTAGAGGCGGAAATGGTTGAGCCGAGTGTGAGAGTAGAGGGGAAAATGGTTGCGCCGGGTGTGAGAGTAGAGGTGGAAATGGTTGCGCCGAGTGTGAGAGTAGATGTGGAAATGGTTGCGCCGAGTGTGATGGTAGAGGTGGAAATGGTTGCGCCGAGTGTGAGAGATCGAGGTGGAAATGGTTGCGCCAAGTGTGAGAGATTGAGGTGGAAATGGTTGCGTCGAGTGTGAGAGATCAAGGTGGAAATGGTTGCGCCGAGTGTGAGAGATCGAGGTGGAAATGGTTGCGCCGAGTGTGAGAGATTGAGGTGGAAATGGTTGCGTCAAGTGTGAGAGATCAAGGTGGAAATGGTTGCGCCGAGTGTGAGAGATCGAGGTGGAAATGGTTGCGCCGAGTGTGAGAGATTGAGGTGGAAATGGTTGCGTCAAGTGTGAGAGATCAAGGTGGAAATGGTTGCGCCGACTGTGAGAGATTGAGGTGGAAATGGTTGCGCCGAGTGTGAGAGATTGAGGTGGAAATGGTTGCGTCGAGTGTCAGAGATCGAGGTGGAAATGGTTGCGCCGAGTGTCAGAGATCGAGGTGGAAAATGGTGTGCAAGTTTTGGGACTGAGCTCGAGTGCCTTCCTTAACTCAAACACACCTGATCATGAAGACACATTTGAACTCTTCCAATTCAAAGGTTGGAATAATTCATTATAACATTTCAGGGGTGAATGAGTTCAGTAAGAAATGCAAATCTTTCCCAGTTTTGAATTGATTATGAAAACCTGATCAGTTGGTGAGAATACAAGTCAATAAATGTCTTCTGTTACCAAGTTTTTCTTTTAAAAATGCCAAAGCTTTGCCCCTTTAATTTTGTATATAAATTACGGGTCCAGTACAATGTGTATGATAGTGCCCCCAGGTAAAAAGCGTACCTGTCACAGCCCACCTGTAGATTACAGTGCCTATTGTCCTAACACAGGTGTCCCACTCAGCTTTATTACCTATTGATCACAACAAATTTATCATATCCTACATATGTACACAATCTGTTTAACTTTTTTTCAAAAGAAAAACTATGCCTAAACCGCTGACTGAAATCTAATATGAACAACCCTATATAGCGGCGCGTAACGAGGGCGGTGTATAAAATCAAGGCAGTGTTTAGAAGATTTTAAAGTCCTAATGGTTTACACCGCGTCCTAGATGTAAATCAATGTACTGCAATATAACATGAATGGATGATAGAAAAAAATGCTATCCCCGATTTGACATCATGTCACCCCATCACTGGCACGGATCTAGGTTAAGTTTACTACCTTTTATAGCTTTCCCAAGCAAATATATCTTCTATAAAAAATTCATATAAATTTCACAGAAATATGTTTCCCTTTAAAAAATGTGCCCCCCCCCCCCCCAAACAAAAAAGAATACACTGATTGATTGGGCGACTATAAACATTAAGAAAATATCAGCTGGACAAGACTGTATTACAAATAATAACATAATCTACAATTTTTGAATTGGATTATTAGGAGCAAGTTACCTACCAAATCTGCTACAGTAAAGCTTTAATATGATGTCCCTACTAGTAATTTATATGCAGTACCTTGATATAAGACTCGGAGACCAAGTTCATTTGGCACATTGTTTACTATCAACATACATGTATAAATTCTCTAATTTCTATGTATAACTCTGGTATATATGAGAACTGTCCATGGTAAGAAAGGTGTGTGAGAAATATCTATAACTCTGGTATATATGACAGAACTGTCCATGGTAAGAAAGGGGTGTGAGAAATGTCTATCTTACACCAGTACCCTGCATGTATTTTACATGTGTGACGAATGGGACAACAATGATGTTAAATTACGAGATCTTAAATATTCTGAAATTGTGATGCCTTTTGGTGGTTTCTGAACTAATTCTGATGATTGGAATGGGAGAAAAAACACTTTTTTTATGCTCTGTGGTGTAGGAATTATCAAATTGGTGCAAAACTTGTGGCAGGCCTTGGGTTTCACTCAATTGTTAAAACCTCTTCAATGAAATGTACCTTTTCCCACATGTACACTCCATGGCTTGAAAGAGCTTTAACATCATATGACATTGCCACTATATAACTCTTCCACATTCTGATGGCATTCATAATGTCTATGAATGTTATAAGCCAACTGATGACCCTTGACAGATGGCTGTTGTTTTAATTGCCCAAGCATATATGATAAATGCATTATTTGAGCTAAATGGGTTATGCTGAATAATAATGAGTGTAAGCAGAATTTTCTTTGAGATAAACAGATTCCAAAATTAGTAAATGTAAGTATTGAACTGCTTTCAGTTGGCATTTATAGGAAATATGAACACCAACTGGACAAAATCAAATCCAACACGAAGCACCATTATCTTCTTCAATGAATTTTCTGCCATTTAATCGGCATTCATTTTGTCTTTAAATGCGCTATATAAATGTTGTATATTATTATTATTATATTATTTATCTTATGGAGCACAATGATCTAATATTTTCATGAAACCAACCAACAATTATGAAATTTAAACTGATTCAGATACCCTGGTAAATGGCTCATCTGTTATAAGGGGATTTTTTTGCAAAGTTAAAATACCTAGCAGATGTATAAAAATCAGGATTTGAAAAATTATTCTGATACAGTCATATTGCGATACAATACAATATGTCTGTGTATTGCGATATACCAGTGTTCTGATGTCCCTTGAAAGATAACAGTTGTGCCCCTAAACCCCCAGCAGGTGTGACAATCATTTCTGGTACTCGATACGACCCCACTACCTAGCGATGGTGGTACCAAGTACAACACAGCTGTAACAATGTGTAGCAAGTACAACACAGCTGTAACAATGGTACCACCAAGTACAACACAGCTGTAACAATGGTACCACCAAAGTACAACACAGCTGTAACAATGGTACCCCCAAGTACAACACAGCTGTAACAATGTGTAGCAAGTACAACACAGCTGTAACAATGGTACTACCAAGTACAACACAGCTGTAACAATGTGTACCACCAAGTACAACACAGATGTAACAATGGTACCACCAAAGTACAACACAGCTGTAACAATGGTACCACCAAAGTACAACACAGCTGTAATAATGGTGGTACCAAGTACAACACAGCTGTAACAATGGTGGTACCAAGTACAACACAGCTGTAACAATGGTACCACCAAGTACAACACAGCTGTAACAATGGCGGTACCAAGTACAACACAGCTGTAACAATGGTACCGCCAAAGTACAACACAGCTGTAACAATGGTACCCCCAAGTACAACACAGCTGTAACAATGGTACCACCAAAGGACAACACAGCTGTAACAATGGTACCACCAAGGACAACACAGCTGTAACAATGTGTACCACCAAGTACAACACAGCTGTAACAATGGCGGTACCAAGTACAACACAGCTGTAACAATGGTACCGCCAAAGTACAACACAGCTGTAACAATGGTACCACCAAGGACAACACAGCTGTAACAATGTGTACCACCAAGTACAACACAGCTGTAACAATGGTACCACCAAATACAACACAGCTGTAACAATGTGTAGCAAGTATCTGATGGACCGGCGGGATTCCAGTCTAGTACTCAATCCCCAAGTGATGATCTATCCATCAACTCTGTCACAAAACTGGTCTGAAATCACCACATTTTCCGTTTGTTTTTAATTACACTGCATGGAATTTTGCCAACCTTCTCCTAGACTAAATTCAGTTTTGAGAAAATGTATGGTTAGCCGAGAGTCTAATGAGATGCATCATATTAAATATTTAATTAACGAGAGGAAGTTTATGGAAAACATTACAAATAGTACGTCACAAAATCTTCAGTGACTTGAACATTGAACATTGGTGTGTAGTAGGCTATATATAGTGGTAGATATAAACAGGATTAGAGCAGGTAAACAGCCCAGATCTAGCCTTCCTTCACACAGAAACTATTTCTGAAACTTGTTGACAAAGACAATTCAATAGTGTAAGCTTGAAATCTTTATCTTATTTTTGAATTAGAAGTATAAAATACTGAACCATCTTAACAGTTTATTTTCCTTTATTTTTCAGGAGGTAAATATTCTCGAGTTCAAGTAAAACATCAATAAAAAGGTTAAATATCAAACAATATGTTCTTGCAAACATTTTAACTTCAAAATTTAACTTTGTAAATAAGGTTCATTTTAACTCATTCAGCCCTGAAATTTCATAATGAACTATTCCAAACCTTGAAATAGAAGAGTTCAAATGTGTTGTCAGGGGTGAATGAGTTAAACAGAGATCAAAACAATTAAATCACTAAACATATACCAGAAATAATATGAAGTACCTAATGCAAATTAATGTTTAAGGATCACTGTGCCACTGCAGACATAACATTTGAGAATTCCACTGTGGTTCTCGTATATATGCAGTTACCTCCCCTTAATTTTGTCTCAGATATTATGAACTGTAATGCAACTGGGCCGGGTGCTTCCGTTGACCAGGTAGCTTTGTTGGTTAGAGTGACAGTATAACCAGGGTTCGAATCCTAGTCGGGCCCCAATGCATCTTTTTACACTTAACACACTATTGTTTATTATCTTTTGTTTATTTCATCCCATTTAAGTCCTAGAAGGTATGGGTTTCTTTTCAGAAGTGATTCATCAAAGCTTTAGTCATGATGCAAAAATCAGTTTCAAATGCGTAGTTATCGTTTTTTGCAGTGGTATCCTCTATACAGTACACACTATCAATGACGGAAAAATCAATCGTAAGACAAAATATGTCTGTATATGTTATACGATAAGATATGAGATGCGTGCCATGAAGGCTGCTTAAATATTTTATCCAAGATGTACTGTAAATGGTTGTGATGTCCATGCTTAATCAATAATTTATCAAATATACATTGAATTGTGTGTATTTCATACTTTATAGAAGAGTTACTTTTAGTTTCCTCTACTTGAGTTTGTTCTATATAGCATTAGTTGTGCAACAACAGAACCATTTCTAAGTTGTATGTGTTCCAGAGTCAGCTCTACAATTTTGACCGCTCTTTTAGCTACACAAGCCAAAACAAACTTTTCACATCATCAAATGTTTCCAAGTTTTGCAGGCGAGTTTAAAATCCATTCTAAAATGTTGGATGGTTCAGGTGCAGTGGATAGCACACCTTGCCTTTTACCAAAATGGCCCGGTTTTGATTCCCCGATTGACCATGTAAAGATATTGGATCTGTACCTGTCTGACCATGTAGGTTTTCTCCAGGTAGTCTGGTTTCTTCCCACATCTTAATAAGACCCTCAAGACCCAACAAGAGTGATCAATATAAGTTGTGAAACTTGTTTCTAATTAACTGTTGTAAAAAAACTGAAGTTTATATTTATTCAAAATATTGATGCAAATCATGGATCTACAGATTATATAGTATTATCCTTGCATGATATTCCTATTATCAAGTACACATAGTCACCTACAATGTACATGTACGTATTCCTATTATGAAGTATACTGGAAGTATACAGGCGGCAATACATTGGCTGTCCTGTACCAAGTTTTACTTTTGTACTATTTAGTTATTACCCGATTTTTTTTTATCATTTCCCATCACTGGATTTTATTAGAAGTGTTTTAAAATATTGAAGTTAATTTGATAACTGATTTCTTATAGAAAAAATATACTGTTAGACAACTATAAAAGATCCTGGTATGTTTCAAAGAGAATAATGCAAATTATAATATAACATTTTTCTCCGTTTCATGCCTAACGGGCGATGTACATTTATGTGAAAATACTGTAATCTATCACACGTTCTAGGGTGTAATCTCCTGATATTTTGTCTGTTGTAAGTCCCAGCGAGTGATTTGGAGATCTTTGTTTCACAGACGCTGTACACCACAGTGATGCTGTACCCTAGCACATGACCCTCCCTATCTTATAGCCAGTTTTCTCATTATTTAATGTTGATATGTGCATCTAAACACCCAAATTATGCAAAATACTCATTCTACGTGTACGCACAGATCAGATAAAATTGTTCTCTCTCATGCATACAGATTATTTCGTGTTTCACTGGTGTAGAAAGCACCAGGCTCCAGAAATTTGCATACGTGTGTACCAACATGTGTACAAACCCTACACATTCATTAACCTAACCTACAAAGTGGAAACCCTGTTTGCACGTGTACGGGACTGTATCACTAGCTGCTCCAGGAAAGACGAAATGGAAGTTGTTTACTAGAATTGTTGGGGATTAAGTGCAAGCAGCTCCAGGGTACTATCAAATCTATATATACCACTCTAACAGAACCTGCTGATAAAGGACGCAACTAAGTGTGGGCAACAGGGGTATAATAAAAGTATGTGATCAGGGCTGCAGAAACAAAGAACAGATGATATGGCAATTTGTCACTCAAGAAAATGTCTACATGTGCCAGAATGGGAGAGTAAATCACCTACATCTGAATCATTTTCCGACGTCATCATCACACTTTATATCGCAACACATTATATGTTAGTACCTTTCTATACTCTCCTAGAATGACATATGTATGCGTAATCTTTTATTAATACACTAAGTAACATTACAATTCTTCATTTTATTGTTCTGGTCCATCATGATAAAAAGATCATACATACTGCTTTTAGCACATTCATGGTTGCCAAGATGACTTGGTCAATAATCTTTTGGCTGGGATTGGTAGGTATGGACAAATCAAACTCAAAAACATAAAATAATGAAGTTTCAACACCCATTAAAACTCAAGTGTAGGCTTTGGTAATTGTTCTTACATGCAGACTTGTCTTGAGTAAATAGATGGTGTTTTGTTTGATCTACACACAGCTTTGATGTAAAACACTGCTGTCTATATGTGAAGCTGTGTGGGATAGCTCACTGCCAGCACCTCTACTGGGGCTACAGGTGTATATGACCAGTAGCTGAGTAATCACACCACTAAGTCCTAATTGGCAATTAACACTAATTGACCCTAACTACCAATTAACAGGTGCTCTCTACCCCAGGTGGTGAGACTAGCTTGGTGACCAGTGTCAATCAGGTTAGTCCAACTCACAGAGAATAAGGTCACAGGTGAATCTGGGAGTGGTTCGTATGTGTACCTGTGTTTATCACACTTACCTGTATAAGGGCACAGGTAAATGTTTACAGTTCAAGTGTGATAGCACAACCTGTTCTCCAACAGGGCAAAATTTTATGTGAAACTACAAAGGGGACAGTTAATTCAATTTACAATAAAAGAGAATATCTCGGCTTATTTTATTCAAGATATTTAAAACAGAATGTGTTTATGTTTGTCAAATTTCCTATTTGTTATTTTCAGACAAATATGCTGGTCTTGTTGACAGCTGATATATAACACTCGATAACTTTAATACAAGATAATTCAGATGCACTGATTTAACTTGTGAAATAAATGTGCAGTTTATAGCTAAACTGACCACTGATAGCTCAACATGTTTTAGGACAATTTAAATGATGTAATAAATTAAACAGCAGTCAGATATATAATTAGTGGTCTAGATCTAAAGCTAGCTGACCACTGATACATCTAATGTAGTTTTAGTCTAGCTGACCACTTACAGCAATCCTGTAAAGTTTAATGCAAAACACAATATATTTGAAATGTAATCAAGCAACTTCATTGTAACTATTAAAAATAATACAAATGTTGATAACTGAATGATAGAACATTGTATCATTTTACATAACCTCATATTTACTATTCCAATTAGTGACATCAATTTATATAGAGAACACTGACACATACTCTATAATTATCTATAAATGAAGTCAGCTGAATACAGAATTCATGCATCATGTATTAAAGAGCTAGTCAGAAAAATGTAAACATCAATAATGCACGTTTTTCTGCTAGCTACATTCTGTACTCAGGTATATGTTTATGATCATATCCAAGTTCCTTCGGTGTCACTTACATTGGCATTCACATACAAATCTATAGAAACATTGGTATTTTACATTATAAATTTATATAAGATTCACACATCTTGAGGTTGATTAATCTATAGCGCGACCAGTCAAGATGGCACTATATTTATTATACATCGGAAGGGAACTGTTGCCATTCACTTTAATGATTGTGTGTGTAAAATGTGCTGATAATACGTAAGCTTGAAGACGTACATACTATCCTAAATGATTCAATGTCTAACATGGTGTCTGGTTGTGTACGAGTGTGGTGTATGCTGTTTTATTCCCCCATTTGGTTCACTGCTATTTTGCATATCGATCTGTATACAAAATAAGCCCGTCTGTAAATAGACCATATTTTCTTCTACATCCGTGTCACTAAGTGGTAAATGTATGTGGGATCGGAAACAAACACAGCGTACGTCCCAATCCGCCATTTTGGCCAGTGTCAAATGGGTCAAACGAATTTATTTCCATTCCATACACACAAGTGTGTACGACGATATGACAGGTACAATACACATAGCCAGAAACGTCAACTGGGCAATTTTACGACTTCATACATAAAACAACTGATATATTAATTTGCTTTCACGGTGAACGGCGTAATTATTGTATCGTAAACGAACTTCAGTTGTAAAAATCTTCAGTGTTCAAAGGCAATCTAACAGACCGTATACTTAGCGAATCAAATCCGCCATTTTGAAAGAGGGCAGAGGCAATTTTGGGCATTATTCACGCTGTATACACTTTTAAGTCGTTAGTCTCCCAATAATAACACATAAATGACATTTACAATAATGCACAAGGCGAAAAAAGCACCAACAACTGCACGAGATAGAGAGATCTAAACCCGGTCGTTCAAGTATTGAAGGGTGTACTCGGGCGACGGGTTCCCGGCTTACCTTGCTCGTAGCAGTGGCAGCTCCGCTCGTCACAACAGGATCATTGGTAACTTGCACTGTCAGGTGCTTGTTGTTTATGAGTGACCATGCACCCTCAACTTTACACGTTTGAAATTCATCACTGAAAGTCCTGAGATGGGGATCCCCGAATAACCCGCAGTGTTTGTAGTTTCTTTGTCCTTCATACGAACACATAAATTCAGAATCTGGTACTTGAGGAAAGTGTGGCACAGTGTTGGCAGCTGGATCGTACACTTCTCCATTAATTGAACAGTTTAATTCTTTTAATGCTTTTTTATTTCCTATTTTTTCTGACTGGAAAGTCAGACTTGTCTTACATTCAAATCTATGTCCTTGTTTATTTATACATTTAACATATGTACGAATAACAATACACTTTGGATTGTCCGAGACTCCATTTGGAATTAAATCCATGAGAATCCCTGAATTAAGGGCGGCAGTGGCATCCTGATACCTGGTCCAACACATACCAAGGTCACATCCAACAGCTGAAACAGAAAAACACACACATGTCTCAATATACAAATAACAGAAAACTCAAGTTTTCATTTCATTAAATTTTGTTATTCAATATCAAATAAAACATTAGGATTTGAATCTAATATTTTCAAAGAACAATTAACTGTATATATTGTATTACTGTACATTGCAGAACTTTATATTACTGTACATTGTAGAACTTTATATTACTGTACATTGTAGAACTCTATTACTGTACATTGTATTACTGTACATTGTATTACTGTACATTGTATTACTGTACATTGCATTACCGTACATTGTAGAACTTTATATTAATGTGTATTTGTAGATTTTTGGATTCTAAACATAGTAGAACTAAATTGTATTGTAGTACATTGTGGAACTAAATTGTATTGTAGTACATTGTGGAACTTTGTATTACTGTAAATTGTGAAATTTTATTATTGTACAGTAAATACTTAAAGTATGAGTTATATTATGTACAATTTGTTACTTTGAGAATATTGTTAGATCTTTAATGATATAAAAAAGTTTTCCAATGTTGACAAACATCTGTTCAATCATTAATACCCTCTATTTATAATATCATCTAAACTATGATTGTTTTAACAAGGTAAATAACAGCACTTATTCAATAAATGAGTGAAGGTGTAGATATTTTTCCCAAATTAGTTACGATGTAAATTTGTTTTTCAATACGGTACTTTTTCCAATTTCGTATAAATTAACCAATTTCAAAAGACGGTGTAAAATTAACGAGAAAAGCGTCAACACTGGTGTGTGATATTTAGCCGTTGATATCTGAGGATTATGACATGTCCATGCGTCAATATCTAATATTATGATAACTTATGTAGTTTGCTGTTGTAGTTTGGAGTTTACAAGACATGTAGTGGTCCTGTACTTTGTGCTATGATCTGGCTGTTCTGACATTACACGGCAGAACTGTCACTAACTCTATCAATAATTCGCGTGTAAACAGTGTATACCCCCAATACTACTTAATACAGCTGGCAAATCTCATCAATATTTTATGAAATGATATTTCAACAACAATATTTAAGACAAGACACGTAAACAAGGATCCTGTCGTAAAACAATTATGAGCACGCGAGTAACTAACTACGGGAACTGAACCGCCAGCCAAGTGCACCCCTTAGCAAACGTCTGATGAACATGTGTTCGTGTATAATACACAATAAATACAAACCCGAATCGACACCAATTCCAATCAGGATGAGTAAAACCAATGCAGAAATGGGGGGCATAGGCGGATAAGAAAGACAGCGAGTACCCATGCCCTTCCATAGAGTTGATGGCAGAGCAAGATCCCGATGAAATCTCTCTCCGTTTCGGGTGCAAGTTCGCTCTGCCAGCAGAGGTATACTCTGTCTGTGAAAATGAAAACACAAAAGCTCCGTGAAAAGACAAACGAATTCTCCTGGTCAGCACAAGCTTAATCACAGTGTTAATCCTAATATCTAAGTCATTGTGTTTGAAATCATCATTTCGATATCAAACTTGTATAATCCGTCAAAACAGAGTCAAATCGGAACACTGTCTTCCACACCATGTTACGTACGTAAGTTCCCCGAGATCTAGCGATATTAGTGAGACACAAGTTCACTGCGGTAAAGTGGGTCAGGAGGCGGTGCTACGCCAGTCCATCAACAGCTTCGCCGAGAGAGCCCTAATCTGATTGGCCTAGACGACTGGTAAGGTATCAACTATCAATAGAGCTGTCAGGATAAATTTCTAAACAAAAATGGTTTCGTCATGTATGATTGGTGTTGTATCAAAATTTTATTTTCTTCAAGCTTCGTTTTTCAAAACAGGCAGCGACGAAGAGAAATTTTAGGGATGTAAGACTCGTTGATTTGGGATATAAACCATTTAGACTAATATCGACGAAAATGACATATGAAACATTTTTATTTGTCAGAAAATTAATAAACAAGACTATATAGGACCTTCCTATTTCTTATACCACTATGAGTCAAAATAATACCGGACAATCAATATTTTCCAGATTTCGTTTTCATCAGATCGGCCTATCGTAAAGAATGAGAAATATGTCAAGAACTGATATATAAAAGAGACTAGAGACGTTATAAAGCCATAGAGGTAGTATGCATAGACCACCGAATCTATCTGACATTAAAAGATACAGAACAATGTTTGATAAGTAAAATTGAAAATTACTTTTCAAAATAATTTGAAACCTTGGATATTAATTCTTATAAACGATATTTAGGCGTCAGTTTCAAACATACAGAATTTTTAAGAGTTGCTGATTTTAAAGGGGCATCACGCTGAAGTAACTAATTTTTGTGTCTTTTGTTTTCAAATACTACATAAACATATCAAGTGAGACTCTGCTATATTTAGCAGGGCTTTCCCAAACAATTCAAGTGGTCAAACTGAACATTTGTAACGGACTATGAATATAGGGATAGCGAGGTAACATAAGTGGAAGTGCATACAATACATACATTCATTAAAAAAAGTATGTCTCTTCACGTGATGTCCCTTTAAACAGTGATATGTGAAAAGCTGTTCATGAAATGTTTAACAATAAATATAATATTCTTAATAGAAACGACAGTGTTCTTTCGGGTTTATTAAGGACTCATCGTCTTATTCAACAATCAACCGTTTTCATTTCATCCATGAACGTGTGTTTCCTTTGTGATTGCTTATGATACTAAGTGACTACGAGATACAGATTTGATTTTCGCTGACATTTGCATAGTTAATCGAATACACATTAACACAGTATTTCTGCTCTGGCGGCAAACATGATGCTGACAATTACAGAACAGTTAGATAAGGAACTGTAGTATTAACTGGAACACAGAAGAATTCTAACGAAGTAACAAAATCATACAAAAGCAACAGCGGGATAAACCGACTTATAAAACAAGACTAAATTTGTATTATTGACTACTCGCTCATCACTTAAGTATTGGTTCTGACATCTTACACAATTTGACAGATCTCGGACGATCTACATGCAGCGGTTTTAATGATTTATTTACTCGTGTGAACACATGCAAGCGATTTCTTTGACTTTTTCTCAGACAGGAGGTAGGCGAGCGGCAGTCCAGGGGAGGTAACTCATAGCCGGCTTAGCCGAAATTGATTTCAAATCCGTTTTTCATTGATAAAAATGACGCTATTGTATCAATTTCGTGATATTATGTAAATCAGGTGAAGTTCATTGAGATAAAATGACCCACGATTTACATCTGAACATTTTACTTGGTTAAACACGTGTTTCTCAACAAGTCATTTGGTATTAGCTCCTCAGCACATAAAAACTGGAGAGATATTTATCATTTTAAAAGGCGTAACGCATTAACCAATTCTCAATATAACGTTTGAATGCACATATAAACGTTCGCGCTATATAAGACATTTTATAGTTGATTTTTACATAAATTGTACTTAGTTTTTGGATTACGTTTCTGATTCACAAATCTTAAAGTGATACGCTTACCGATATATTACAGAGGGACACTTACAAATGTTACACGTGTTTAATGTCAGGAGAAAACAACAATGTTAAAACAAGGGAGTAGATGCGAAGACAGATATTAAGCATTGTGTTGTATTTTGTAGTTTTAACAGTCAATATGATTCAAGTGCAAGAGTAAGTTAACCATTCTCTACCGCCGCCCCCCTCAAAAAACAATAAGCAAAACAAAACTTTGACCCCACATCCGCACTTTAATAAAGTGCTAGTTTACACACTGGCCATGTAAAAGTATATAGGATAACATCGACAGGTTGAATACGAAATGTACATCGTAAAATATCACACTCTGATCGTTCCTTAATTCTTAAACGAGAACGACAGGTGTTTGTGTGCAAAGTTGTGGGCGAACTTCATGACTTTTTTCTTAAACAAACACAAGTCCTTACATTTTTATAAACGGATAGCAAGATCGGTAAAGCGGTGATCTTTTAATTTATAGTATCAGCTTAAAATTTGTTTTACATACCTAAGCGACAATTATATAATCACACAACACATCGTGTTTATTGCCACAGAAGGTACAGTACTCGAGATGTATATTGAACTTATTTAAAGTGGACGTTAGTGTTTTTCATGTTCACATACTTCGTATTAAAACGAACAGAAGTCCGCTTACTACCCGTTATCATCCTACGATTTCAGAAGGATGGGAGCGTTATGTCTTCTGCAAGTAAACAAGAGACGACAGAGGATGACAACGCCTATATCTTGTATGAATTGCTGACAAAAGCGCTGCTTTTTTCGGTCTGACACCGTCATCTGTATGTGAAAGTTAATTGAAATAAATCTTAAGCTCTTTAAATTCCAGTTTTTGTACCGTTAATTGCCTTATTGAACTGTGATATTGTAGCCGATAAAACTGTCACGGGATGGCGATTGGAAATTTTTCTATTTCATGCCGAATTAGTTCGTATTTCTAAGTTTCATTAATAATAAAATTCCAATTTTGGCACTAACTTCATTATTTCAGGTACAACAACTTCAGGGCAACGGTTCAGTAGAGGAAATTGAATGTATTCAGTAAACATGAACGAGAGAAAAATACACTAGAATTTTTGATTAATTTTGAGCTGATTACTCGCACATAAACAATACTAGTATGACACACATAAACAATACTAGTGTGTCACACATAAACAATACTAGTGTGACACACATAAACAATACTAGTGTATCACACATAAACAATACTAGTGTATCACACATAAACAATACTAGTGTATCACACATAAACAATACTAGTGTATCACACAAAAATAATATCAGTGTATCACACATAAACAATACTAGTGTATCACACATAAACAATACTAGTATGTCACACATAAACAATACTAGTATGTCACACATAAACAATACAAGTGTGACACACATAAACAATACTAGTGTATCACACATAAACAATACTAGTTTGATACACATAAACAATACTAGTGTATCACACATAAACAATACTAGTGTATCACACATAAACAATACTAGTAAGTCACACATAAACAATACTAGTGTATCACGCATAAACAATTCTAGTGTATCACACATAAACAATACTAGTATGTCACATATAAACAATACTAGTATGTCACACATAAACAATACAAGTGTGACACACATCAACAATACTAGTGTATCACACATAAACAATACGAGTGTATCACGCATAAACAATACTAGTGTGACACACATAAACAATATTAGTGTATCACACATAAACAATACTAGTATGTCACATATAAACAATACTAGTATGTCACACATAAACAATACTAGGGTATCACACATAAACAATACTAGTGTGACATACATAAATAATACTAATGTATCACATAAACAATACTAGTGTGTCACACATAAACAATACTAGTGTATCACGCATAAACAATACTAGTGTGACACACATAAACAATACTAATGTATCACATAAACAATACTAGTGTATCACACATGAACAATACTAGTTTGATACACATAAACAATACAAGTGTATCACACATAAACAATACTAGTGTGACATACATAAATAATACTAATGTATCACATAAACAATACTAGTGTGTCACACACAAACAATACTAGTGTATCACACATAAACATTACTAGTGTATCACACATAAACAATACTAGTATGTCACATATAAACAATACTAGTATGTCACACATAAACAATACAAGTCTGACACACATAAACAATACTAGTGTATCACACATAAACAATACGAGTGTATCACGCATAAACAATACTAGTGTATCACACATAAACGATACTAGTGTGACACATAAACAATACTAGTGTATCACACAAACAATATTAGTGTATCACACATAAACAATACTAGTGTATCACGCATAAACAATTCTAGTGTATCACACATAAACAATACTAGTGCATCACACATAAACAATACTAATGTTTCACACATAAACAATACTAGTGTATCACACAAACAATATTAGTGTATCACACATAAACAATACTAGTATGTCACACATAAACAATACAAGTCTGACACACATAAACAATACTAGTGTATCACACAAACAATATTAGTGTATCACACATAAACAATACTAGTATGTCACATATAAACAATACTAGTATGTCACACATAAACAATACAAGTGTGACACACATAAACAATACTAGTATGTCACACATAAACAATACAAGTGTGACACACATAAACAATACTAGTGTGTCACACATAAACAATACTAGTGTATCACGCATAAACAATTCTAGTGTATCACACATAAACAATACTAGTATGTCACATATAAACAATACTAGTATGTCACACATAAACAATACAAGTCTGACACACATAAACAATACTAGTGTATCACACATAAACAATACTAATGTTTCACACATAAACAATACTAGTGTATCACACATAAACAATACTAGTGTATCACACATAAACAATACTAGTATGACACACATAAACAATACTAGTGTGACACACATAAACAACACTAGTGTGTCACACATAAACAATACTAGTATGTCACACATAAACAATACTAGTGTGACACACATAAACAACGACAATGTTCTTTTTAATAATGTTCTATGATAGACAACAGATCCTAAAAGGGTCGGAAAAAAATGAGGAAAGTTTACCAGCATCAGAAATAATGCTTTTTCTCCATCTATTCTCTCAACTCTTAAAGACGTTAACAATGACAGTCTCAAGGCAATAGGCATGGTCTTAGCAGAAAACCGTCATATTCTTTACGTTTCTGTACTAAGCCTATTAGTTACACTTAGGTTTGTAACACCGCGCCCTCACCGGCCGTTGACGTTAAAAAGAGGGATTGAAACGATTAGCTCACAAACAGCACATGCCGACATCGACCGATTTTTCAAGTGTATGCCGCTAACGATGAGCAAGATACCAGAATTGGTCGGTCATTTGAAGATGTTGTACTGTCGCTGATTGTAATGAACCTTCATATCGCCAACTTCGAATTACATTTTAGCATTTCAGAGCACGTCAGGCAGAATACTAAGACACCCAGAAATAATTTGATAAAGATTCAATGTAAAAAACGCTATGAAATTTTATCAGCCTAACACTATCTCCTCGTTAATACCACGTATCGATAACAAGCACGTGCGCACTTTCTCAGCCAACAGTCATTTTTTCTTTGTGTGTGACATGTTTTGATTGGTTGTGTGTTCTTGGAGAGATTGTAATCTACGGATCTGCATTCAAATTAGCCGGTTTTGGAGATTCCGGACAGAAAGTGATGGATCGTGCAAAACTAGCATTCAGTGTGAGATGAAATCTTATCATGGAGTTATTGATTTACTAACCCCTATAAATTGCCTGTTACATCCCGCCTAGAAAACGTTTAATAGCATTCTTATGGCCGACGGACGAGCTGCAAACTAAGCACGAAAACCGGCGTAAAACCGAATTAAAGAAAAAACAGCAGAAAGATACCAGAATTCTTTATGACTCATTTGCAGGAAGTTTAGAGCTGGAACTCATCAATACGCGAATTGGATTCGTGATGGCACGAGGGTTTCATAGACAAACATTAACAGGGGGATGCAAATATATATTATTTATATACTTGACTAGAATATTGAATAATGATATAAGACGATCATCGGTGAATTATAGGCATTTTACAGCCGTAGATCGGGGCTGTAAATTTGAACATCACGTGGGAATTCTTTGCACTAATAAATATATTGAACTCTTAGAAGTGTTGTCAGTAGCGGGTAAGATTTTTCACGTATTAGCAAATACCGTAAGCAGTGTTGCTAGTAGCGGGTAAGGGTTTTCACGTATTCACAAATACTGTAAGAAGTCTTATTAGTAGCGGGTAAGCTTTTTCACGTATTAACAAATACTGTAAGCAGTGTTCCTGGTCGCGGGTAAGGGTGTTCACGTATTAACGAATACTGTAAGAAGTGTTGTTAGTAGCGGGTAAGCTTTTTCACGTATCTTTTTCACGTATTAGCAGTGCTAGAAGGAGGTTAAGTTTTGTTACATCATTATTTATTGTCCTCAACCCACGTTGACAAATGTTAAGAGTGCAAAGGTAGACCAGCAAGCCAGGTTACAAATCGTTTGTTCGTATTCTCGTTCAATGTTTTATATATTTTAGGTCAACTGGCTTTATATCGATAAATGTCTATAGCAAATAAAAAAAGACGTCTTTGAATCAGGACCACTCCATCTTTCATTGGTCCTGAAACCTGTTCATGAAGAACACTAGCTGCTCTTTGTGTAAACCATCGGAACCCCTCTGATTCTACGTGACTGTTTGCCACTGTTGGCAGTGTGCGTCGATGAAGGAATCACTTCAACAGTATTTATCACATTCCTGTTACAGCTACACAACATCAATGCTCTCTGAATCTTTGGGGCTTCCGAACGGCGGAAACAATCAAGCCCTTCTTAGTGACCGTATGATCCATATTTGCAGCAGATTAATTATGTTTCCAGTGGAGGCATTTTCTCCAAATTTATGGTATTTTTGTGTGTGTACTCGCCATCAGTAAACCCGAAATCCATCTAAATTACCTCCCAACAGTCTTTAAATCTTTCCTACGTGGGCTTTCCTATTCCAAATTTTAATTAAGGGGTGGCATATATGACAGATATAATTCCTTTTTGGACCGAGATAACATAACAATATTTCAGTTGATCAAAACGTCTAATGATGTCAAGAAAAAACGGTCTAGTTGCATGCTTGGATTGGGTAACGATGAAATATTTTAATATTTTTCCGTAAAATGCTTTCCCTATCAGCCCGAAAATCAATATGTTTTTGCGCACTTTCCTATGAATTAGGTCCGTTACTTCCAGCTACTCCACCTCGACTCCATCTTTCATTTCTCATTAAACAAGGGAAAATTTTCCTTTTCTCAATAAAAATCGTCACTGCATGGGAAAAAGCTAACAAGATACGTGAAAATGAAAACAGTAACAAATATTGCCGTTTACAATCTAAACGGAAATTAGATTTCGAAAAAGAGGATAAAGATAAAAACAACTGGCGAAAAAAACCTACAGAAAGCGTTTGAGGATGACAATTTTAATTATATAAACAATGAAGTGTAGAGAATTGGAACAAACAAGGATAAAGCTGGAATGAAGCAAATGATAATTGGGGATGGTAACGAGGAATGATAAAGATTGAGGAAAGCTGGGGGAAATTGTTACGAGGAGGAATAAGTCGGAAGAGAGCGCGGGAGAATGGTGACGAGGAGAGAGAAAAACTTGTGAGAATGGTAACGAGGAGGGTCACAGCTTAAGAGAATGGTACCGGGGAGGGATAAAGCTTGAGAGAATGGTAACGGGGAGAGATAAAGCTTGAGATAATGGTAACGAGGAGGGAGAAAGCTTGAGAGAATGGTAACGGGGAGGGATAAAGCTTGAGAGAATGGTAACGAGGAGGGATAAAGCTTGAGAGAATGGTAACGAGGAGGGTCACAGCTTAAGAGAATGGTAACGGGGAGGGATAAAGCTTGAGAGAATGGAAACGAGGAGGGTCACAGCTTAAGAGAATGGTAACGGGGAGGGATAAAGCTTGAGAGAATGGTAACGAGGAGGGATAAAACTTGAGAGAATGGTAACGAGGAGGGTCACAGCTTAAGAGAATGGTACCGGGGAGGGATAAAGCTTGAAAGAATGGTAACGAGGAGGGATAAAGCTTGAGGGAATGGTAACGAGGAGGGATAAAGCATGAGAGAATGGTAACGGGGAGGGATAAAGGTTGAGGGAATGGTAACGGGGAGAGATAAAGATTGAGGGAATGGTAACGAGTAGAGATAAAGCATGAGAGAATGGTAACGGGGAGGGATAAAGCTTGAGCGAATGGAAACGAGGAGAGATAAAGCTTGAGAGAATGAGATAAAGCTTGAGAGAATGGTAACGGGGAGAGATAAAGATTGAGGGAGTGGTAACGGGGAGGGATAAAGCTTGAAGGAATGGTAAGGGGGAGAGATAAAGCTTGAGGGAAGGGTATCGGGGAGGTATAAAGCTTGAGAGAATGGTAACGGGGAGAGATAAAGATTGAGGGAATGGAAACGGGGAGGGATAAAGCTTGAGGTAATGATAACGGGGAGGGATAAAGCTAAAGAGAATTGTAACGGGGAGGGATAAAGCTTAAGAGAATGGTAACGGGGAGCGATAAAGCTTGAGGGAATGGTAACGAGGAGGGATAAAGCATGAGAGAACGGTAACGGGGAGGAATAAAGGTTGAGGGAATGGTAACGGGGAGAGATAAAGATTGAGGGAATGGTACCGGGGAGGGATAAAGCTTGAGAGAATGGTAACGAGGAGGGATAGAGAGAATGGTAACGAGGAGGGATAAAGCTTGAGAGAATGGTAACGAGGAGGGATAAAGCATGAGAGAATGGAAACGAGGAGAGATAAAGCTTGAGAGAATGGTAACGAGGAGGGATAAAGCTTGAGAGAATGGTAACGAGGAGGGATACAGCTTGAAGGAATGGTAACGGGGAGGGATAAAGCTTGAAGGAATGGTAAAGAGGAGGGATAAAGGTCGAGGGAATGGTAACGGGGAGAGATAAAGCTTGAGGGAATGGTAACGAGGAGGGATACAGCTTGCGAGAATGGTAACGAGGAGGGATACAGCTTGAAGGAATGGTAACGGGGAGGGATAAAGCTTGAAGGAATGGTAACGAGGAGGGATAAAGCATGAGAGAATGGTAACGAAGAGGGATAAAGTTTAATAGAATGGTAACGAGGAGAGATAAAGCTTGAGAAAATGGTAAAAAGGAGGGATACAGCTTGAGAGAATGGTAACGAAGACGGATAAAGCTTGAGAGAATGGTAAAGAGGAGGGATACAGATTGAGAGAATGGTAACGGGGAGGGATACAGCTTAAGAGAATGGTTACGAAGAGAGATAAAGCTTGAGAGAATGGTAACAAGGAGGGAGAAAGATTGAGAGAATGGTAACGAGGATGGATACAGCTTAAGAGAATGGAAACGAGGAGAGATAAAGGTTGAGGGAATGGTAACGAGGAGGGATACAGCTTAAGAGAATGGTAACGAGGAGAGATAAAGCTTGAGAGAATGGTAAAGAGGAGGGATACAGCTTGAGAGAATGGTAACGAGGAGAGATAAAGCTTGAGAGAATGGTAACGGGGAAGAATAAAGCTTGAGAGAATGGTAACGAGGAGAGATAAAGATTGAGAGAATGGTAACGAGGATGGATACAGCTTAACAGAATGGTAACGAGGAGAGATAAAGGTTGAGGGAATGGTAACGAGGAGGGATACAGCTTAAGGGAATGGTAACGACGAGGAGGGATAAATCTTGAGGAAAGCTTGAGAGAATGGTAACGAGGAAGGATAAAGCTTGAGGGAATGGTAACGAGGAGGAAAAAAGCTTGAGAGAATGGTAACGGGGAGGGATAAAGCTTAAGAGAATGGTAACGAGGAGAGAAAGGTTGAGAGAATGGTAACGAGGAGGGATAAAGCTTGAGAGAATGGTAACGAGGAGGGATAAAACTTGAGAGAATGGTAACGAGGATGGATACAGCTTAAGAGAATGGTAACGGGGAGGGATAAAGCTTGAGAGAATGGTAACGAGGAGGGATAAAGCTTAAGAGAATGGTAACGAGGAGGGATAAAGCTTGAAGGAATGGTAACGAGGAGGGATAAAGCTTGAGAGAATGGTAACGAGGAGTGATAAAGCTTGAGAGAATGGTAACGAGGAGAGATAAAGCTTGAAGGAATGGTAAAGAGGAAAGATAAAGCTTGAGGGAATGGTAACGAGGAGAGATAAAGTTTAAGAGAATGGTAACGAGGAGGGATAAAGCTTGAGAGAATGGTAACGAGGAGAGATAAAGCTTGAGAGAATGGTAATGAGGAGAGATAAAGCTTAAAAGAATGGTAACGAGGAGGGATAAAGCTTGAGAGAATGGTAACGAGGAGAGATAAAGCTTGAGAGAATGGTAACGAGGAAAGATAAAGCTTGGGAGAATGGTAACGAGGATGGATACAGCTGAAGAGAATGGTAACGGGGAGGGATAAAGCTTGAGAGAATGGTAACGAGGATGGATACAGCTTAAGAGAATGGTAACGGGGAGGGATAAAACTTGAGGGAATGGTAACGAGGAGAGATAAAGCTTGAGAGAATGGTAACGGGGAGGGATAAAGCTTGAGGGAATGATAACGGGGAGGGATAAAGCTTAAGAGAATGGTAACGGGGAGGGATAAAGCTTAAGAGAATGGTAACGGGGAGAGATAAAGCTTGAGAGAATGGTAACGAGGAGAGGTAAAGCTTGAGAGAATGGTAACGAGGAGAGGTAAAGCTTGAGAGAATGGTAACGAGGAGAGGTAAAGCTTGAGAGAATGGTAACGAGGAGGGTCACAGCTTAAGAGAATGGTAACGGGGAGAGATAAAGCTTGAGGGAATGGTAACGAGGAGAAATAAAGCTTGAGAGAATGGTAACGGGGAGGGATAAAGCTTAAGAGAATGGTAACGAGGAGGGATAAAGCTTAAGAGAGTGGTAACGGGGAGGGATAAAGCTTGAGAGAATGGTAACAAGGATGGATACAGCTTAAGAGAATGGAAACAAGGAGAGATAAAGGTTGAGGGAATGGTAACGAGGAGGGATACAGCTTAAGAGAATGGTAACGAGGAGAGATAAAGGTTGAGAGAACGGTAACGAGGAGGGATAAAGCTTAAGAGAATGGGAACGAGGAGAGAAAGGTTGAGAGAATGGTAACGAGGAGGGATAAAGCTTAAGAGAATGGTAACGAGGAGGGATAAAGCTTAAGAGAATGGTAACGGGGAGGGATAAAGCTTGAGGGAATGGTAACGGGGAGGGATAAAGCTTGAGGGAATGGTAACGAGGAGGGATAAACCTTGAGAGAATGGTAAAGAGGAGGGATAAAGCTTGAGAGAATGGTAACGAGGAGGGATAAAGCTTGAGGGAATGGTAACGAGGAGGGATACAGCTTGAGAGAATGATAACGAGGAGGGATACAGCTTGAGAGAATGGTAACGGGGAGGGATAAAGGTTGAGAGAATGGTAACGAGGATGGATACAGCTTAAGAGAATGGTAACGAGGAAGGGTACAGCTTGAGGGAATGGTAACGGGGAGGGATAAAGGTTGAGAGAATGGTAACGAGGAGGGATACAGCTTGAGAGAATGGTAACGAGGAAGGATACAGCTTGAGAGAATGGTAACGGGGAGGGATAAAGCTTGAGGGAATGGTAACGGGGAGGGATAAAGCTTGAGGGAATGGTAACGGGGAGGGATAAAGGTTGAGAGAATGGTAACGGGAAGGGATAAAGGTTGAGAGAATGGTAACGGGGAGGGATAAAGCTGGAGCGAATGGTAACGGGGAGGGATAAAGCTTGAGAGAATGGTAACGGGGAGGGATAAAGGTTGAGACAATGGTAACGGGAAGGGATAAAGGTTGAGAGACAGCTTAAGAGAATGGTAACGGGGAGAGATAAAGATTGAGGGAATGGTAACGGGGAGGGATAAAGCTTGAGGGAATGGTAACGACGAGGAGGAATAAATCTTGAGGAAAGCTTGGGAGAATGGTAAAGAAGCCAGGTGATTTTTTTTTTATCATTTTCATTAAGTCATTGATTTTTCATTGATCTGGTCAAGACACATGCAAAGTCGCAAAGTTTTATATGAGTGTCACGTTGTTTACATGAAGGTCATATGACCTTGTTTGTCATCATCTGGAAACGTGTGTGGGATTCACAGATAACGAATTTCCATGTTTTGGTATTAGGAAACATATTCAGATTTTGTGCTTGAATTAACTTTGTCATTTCTCCCACGCTTTTGACGTCATCACGTCATTCTTGGGATTTTGAACAAATCTCCAACATCGTTTTCTTTATCCTTCTATGACGAATGTTGACAACTTCGTACACAACATTTCCCATGTCGGATTGTAGCGTGTGTGATCAGTGACACATGACCAGACGATCTTTCTGCGTAGGCGTAGGTTTGAAAATATAAGGCAGTATATATTTGTCTTGATAATGTATCAAGAAATCCATATTAGAATTCGTAGTTGATTTCCCGACGGGAATTATATGATCCCGGAACAATATGCGATGTATACCCTTTTATTGACAACATCTTCCTGTACATATAATTCTCTACCGAGACGTCTACACAATTTTCGCCAAAATATTTTCACCCTATCATCAGTAAAATGAAAACATTGACCCTTTGAATAAAATTCAGCTATTTGAACACAACACTATCAAACACCCAGTTTTGGAAGGACTACTACCATGTGTAGTAGGGTACGCGGACTGTACCGAGTAGCACGCTATGTGTAGTAGTCGGGTACGCGGACTGTACCGAGTAGCCCGCTATGTGTAGTCGGGTACGCGGACTGCACCGAGTAACACACTATATGTGGTCGGGTACGCGGACTGTACCGAGTAGCACGCTATGTGTGGTCGGGTACGCGGACTGTGCCGAGTAGCACGCTATGTGTGGTCGGGTACGCGGACTGTCCCGAGTAGCACGCTATGTGTAGTCGGGTACGCGGACTGTACCGATTAGCACGCTATGTGTAGTCGGATACGCGGACTGTACCGAGTAGCACGCTATGTGTGGTCGGGTTCGCGGACTGTACCGAGTAGCACGCTATGTGTAGTCGGATACGCGGACTGTACCGAGTAACACGCTATGTGTGGTCGGGTACGCAGACTGTACCGAGTAGCACGCTATGTGTAGTCGGATACGCGGACTGTACCGAGTAGCACGCTATGCGTGGTCGGGTACGCGGACTTTACCGAGTAACACACTATGTGTGGTAGGGTACGCGGACTGTACCGAGTAGCACGCTATGTGTGGTCGGGTACGCGGACTGTACCGAGTAACACACTATGTGTGGTCGGGTACGCGGACTGTACCGAGTAACACACTCTGTGTGGTCGGGTACGCAGACTGTACCGAGTAGCACGCTATGTGTAGTCGAGTACACGGACTGTACCGAGTAGCACGCTATGTGTAGTCGGGTACGCGGACTGTACCGAGTAACACACTATGTGTAGTCGGGTACGCGGACTGCACCGAATAGCACGCTATGTGTAGTCGGGTACGCGGACTGTACCGAGTAACACGCTATGTGTGGTCGGGTACGCGGACTGTACCGAGTAACACGCTATGTGAAGTCGGGTACGCAGACTGTACCGAGTAACACGCTATGTGTGGTCGGGTACGCGGACTGTACCGAGTAACATGCTAGATCTCTGAACATGCATGCACGTACTTCTATGACAATGTATATAACGAATTTTGACACTTACGTACTCGCTAGCACCAAACACGCTATGACCTTGACCTTTACATTGTCGCTAGTCAGAACAATGCGATGAAGAGCTATAGAGTACACTTTTCTTTGTTTCCACGTGAAGCTGATTTGCGCGTACCGTTCGAATGATAGCAGAAATTTAAGTGTTATGTAATCACGTACAAATGCACGGTAAGTCACAGTCAATCATAATTACACGTTCGCGACACAGGTTGGTAGGACAGTTTTACACGTGCTTTACCGTTAGTAGGGATTAACAATAACATAACCTGACGAACATACGAAGGGAACTTACAGAAAACCGACTTCTGCCTAAGAAAATAAATCTCCCATTTTTTAGGAAGTGGTGTTAACTAAAGCAACAAACATGTCTGGAGGATTTGGTCAAAATAAGACTCAGCATGGTTACACAACCTATAGAGATGGGGGCGTGGAAAGCTGTTATTGGCAGGCAGTGCAGGTCAGCCGACTCTGGCCCGTACTCGTGTATACGTCTTCTGAATCTTTGTACTTATACTTTATTCATCTTACAACAATCGAGAAACAAGTTTTACCATCTTGTATTAATCTCACTTGCTGGTCCGGAAAGTGCATAGAAGGTCTAAATGTGGGAGGCAACCGGAGTACCAAGAGAAAAACCCACGTGGTCGTGTAGGTGACCCAATATCCTTTTCACGTCAGATAGTGGAATCGAACCCCGACCAA
This sequence comes from Mizuhopecten yessoensis, assembly GCF_002113885.1. Taxonomy (NCBI): domain Eukaryota; kingdom Metazoa; phylum Mollusca; class Bivalvia; order Pectinida; family Pectinidae; genus Mizuhopecten; species Mizuhopecten yessoensis. The sequence continues at coordinate 23,919 of NW_018403824.1, read as the reverse complement.
CGTTGTGAAATGCTATCCACTGCGCCTTTCAATTATCCTATGTTTAGAAGGCTTGAGATTATTTATAAGTAAAAACGGACTGTAGCGCGTACTAGATTAGGGCTCCCGTGACTATATGTACGTGGGATACGGCCTGTAGCGCGTACTAGATTAGGGCTCCCGTGACTATATGTACGTGGGATACGGCCTGTAGCGCGTACTAGATTAGGGCTCCCGTGACTATATGTACGTGGGATACGGCCTGTAGCGCGTACTAGATTAGGGCTCCCGTGACTATATGTACGTGGGATACGGCCTGTAGCGCGTACTAGATTAGGGCTCCCGTGACTATATGTACGTGGGATACGGACTGTAGCGCGTACTAGATTAGGGCTCCCGTGACTATATGTACGTGGGATACGGACTGTAGCGCGTACTAGATTAGGGCTCCCGTGACTATATGTACGTGGGATACGGACTGTAGCGCGTACTAGATTAGGGCTCCCGTGACTATATGTACGTGGGATACGGACTGTAGCGCGTACTAGATTAGGGCTCCCGTGACTATATGTACGTGGGATACGGACTGTAGCGCGTACTAGATTAGGGCTCCCGTGACTATATGTACGTGGGATACGGACTGTAGCGCGTACTAGATTAGGGCTCCCGTGACTATATGTACGTGGGATACGGACTGTAGCGCGTACTAGATTAGGGCTCCCGTGACTATATGTACGTGGGATACGGACTGTAGCGCGTACTAGATTAGGGCTCCCGTGACTATATGTACGTGGGATACGGACTGTAGCGCGTACTAGATTAGGGCTCCCGTGACTATATGTACGTGGGATACGGACTGTAGCGCGTACTAGATTAGGGCTCCCGTGACTATATGTACGTGGGATACGGACTGTAGCGCGTACTAGATTAGGGCTCCCGTGACTATATGTACGTGGGATACGGACTGTAGCGCGTACTAGATTAGGGCTCCCGTGACTATATGTACGTGGGATACGGACTGTAGCGCGTACTAGATTAGGGCTCCCGTGACTATATGTACGTGGGATACGGACTCCAGTCCGTGCAGAAGTTCAGAAGCGGAGATTAGTGTAGTACTCTCTGGTACTTAATTAGAGAGATAGGACACACCGAGGCACGTTACTTCCTTATTATAGCGTGCACCTGCCTAGCTAATTAAACACCAGCTCTACAGATAAGGTAAATTTAAAGACGCCACGTAATGTAAATATTTATAAAATCACACATTTAAAAGTAGGAATCTTTACTTAATTAAATAAATATATATTTTAGACAAATAGACAAAGTCGTTAGTAAAGTTTGTTTTGTTTCAAAATGTAATGTAATGTGAAGAAGGGAAACACATCATCGGGATGTTTCGTACAGATCTGTCAAATAAACAAATATAAACTCTTTACTTCATACGGTGCACGTGTTTGCAGACCTTTATTTACACAGAGAAGTTCAAGGGAAAGGGTGTGGACTAGTAATATCCAGAAATACCACTAACCCTTACCCCGTACACAAGAGACGCTCGTGAGAGGAGTTGGGGGCTAAAATGTGCTTCTTATCTAGTAGTATCAGAAAAAGGTCAATCTGTTTGCATCAGCTTTCATAATCTATCTGGCTGTCATCGAGAAGCTGCCAAAACAAATTATGGGTTGACGGCATTAACTGTACGACTGGATGTATGCAAAACACCCGTGCAAGCGGCTGTGCAAAATATCGGTGTTGATGAAGGGTAGCTGTAAAAGACGGGCTGGATCCGGCTGAAACCCGGAACTAATTTCGTTTTCTCAAGAATTATATTAAGAAAAATCTGTTTTGACTTAAACTTCTTCCTAGGTACATTAAAAACGTTATGTCTTGTATTTTCGTAAACATCAATGAACAGTCGCTGATAATCGAACGTCGCCCATTTAGTGTGTTGAAGGGAAGACGACTCGGATACCTTTCGGGTTTTTACGTTTGTTTTGATAGCGATGCGAACACAACCGAGTGAATAAAAGTGGAACTAGTATGCCTGTATTATTCAAACGTTTACATAAGTAGCCAATTAATTAATAAAGTCCCAATGTTGCGTTGTATTTATGTTCATATTACTGTAGAATTTGATATCAGAATCAACACCCAGGTCCGTATATTATTGTATATCACCACGCATTATTTGTAAATCTATCTATATACGTATGAATGCGAGGCCTGTTGATTTATCCCGCCATCCTAATTCCTGCGCCATAATGCGTCTCATAGTTTTGTTCTTCGAGAAGGCAATCCACTGACCCGGTGAATGCTCTTTATATAAAAGTACAGCCGGCACATGATCCCAACACGACACTTTATAGTCTTCATAATGTGCAGTAGTCATATGATCACAAAGTGATGCCTCCTTGCCTGTAGAAGGTGCAGTACACCCTCGATCACAATGTGACACTAATGTCCATTCCATATCTCCCGCGATCCCAAGTGCCAAACACGTGCGCGTGCCTGTATCCTCGTTGTTACCCGAGCCCTGCCCCGCCAGATTCACTACAGATGTGAATGCGCTTTCCCGTCATACTGGAACGCTTCACTCTGGCCGCTACCGGCGCTCTGACGATCATTTCTAGACGCGGAATAGGTTTTGCAGGAGCGGATCAGGATAAGTTTACTCCTTAACGAGATGCCTCACACCGTCCAAATGATGGAAGAAGGCTGCGGATGTTGGGAACGCTGGAAAGTTTTTTGTGAATCTGTCTGAGGAACTAGTGTTAAACAATCCACATCTTGACTACAGATGCCATGGTGATTATAGTGTGTGGTTTCTGGCCCGGGTTGGCCATTGCTCGGTAACCCTATTCCTACGTCATATTGCTTGTCTAAGCGGTGGTAGCGGCTTCTTTTCGCGTTTTAATGTTCTCTTGGACTCTACCGGAAAGACTAGATAACACGGCGAAACTGATACGATGTACGTTTTTAGTTCTCTTGACATTTTCAACAAGAACCTTACTTTGAGAGCCAGTGGAGGAAACACTGTTGAAATAATACTATCACTTTCCTAGAATCATTCACAGACCGACCACGATGATTCTTATAGCTTTGTATTTATTTGGTTACCATGGAAACCTTCATTGCGAAACAACATGATGTTTTAGATGTTGACGTCTTCTGATCATATTTGATTTTCGTTAAGAAACAAATTAATGCCGAGTGACACGTGCTTTTCTACAATCAGTTGAAGTTTTAATTGATGTAGCAATGATGAGACTCTACTAAATTGCGCGTATAGATATCTTTTTCACGAAATGAATTTTCTTCCAAATTCCTATTTACTGAGATAACAATAGATTATGTCTAAATACAAACGACGAATTCGCCCCCTCCCTACGTCTGTATACACACAGGTGTTAATGCCATTAACTCGCCCTGTCTCTCAGCAGAGAACAGCGTTCCACACCACTGACAGTGCAAGTCTCCCGCGCAATTCACGTGCACCATATCACATGAAAACAGATGTTGCTATATCAAGACAGATGCTCGATGGAATTCAAACTGTTCTACCTTTATCTTCGTCGATAAAAATACAATGAAAAAGTCTGTAACTTAGGTTAGGGGAACTGTATAATATAAGATATCTAGTTTCATTTTCTATATATAAAACATGAAACGCACTTCAATTCTCTTATCTCTTAGCCTCTGGTTACGTTCAGAAATGCGTATTCCACATTTTTTGTGTGAAGAAAGTAATCAATATTACAATCAATTAGATATCTTACGAAATATGTGGCGAGTTTAGTTCCGTTTTCTGTATGTAAACACATAGCTCTATCGCCGTTTTTTGATTGATTAGAGGTCGTTTTTGTTTTCGCTATAACTATTAACCTTCATGGTTTGTATACCGTTGTTTTGAAAGGTGAAAGGTAGCAAAGTCTCTTATCTGCCTCCGTCTAAAACTTATCTTTATGGCCATTCTGATGCTGAGTTTTGATGCACCTACGGAGTATTACTGCTAAGGTTGATTAGGCAAGTCCTTTTTAACATTAAACAGTTTACATAGGTAACCTATACGCCACAACGCTTCAGCCCGGTCCACAATAGGACTGATTGTACCAACGAATCAAAGTTTATTCCGAACAGAGAAATGCTCGAGAGTTTTTGGCGCTAAACACATTATCGTCTTCATAAAATATCAATCGATCATGGTCATGATACTTAATATATTTAAATATAGAGAATTGTGTTCGAAAAATAATAATGGTGTGCAATAAAAACATTCATACGCGATTGCAGTTTTTGATTGCAGTAGCGACTCTGAAGTATGTTAGGAAGGTGTTACCAGCTCAAGGTGTCAAGGCAAAACGTCACGGAGACCAACATTAGCGCCGTTTATATCATAATTACAAACTGACATATACTTGTTTTGTTTTTGTTTTTTGTTTTTCCTGTATCAATCATTTTACACAGTCATTATCATATACATTTTGCATATTTCGCATACATCAACCAACATATACTTGCATTATTGTCCACAAGAAATAGGAAACTGACATAAACTTAGTCGTCGGTAAATCTTTACTATGATACCATAAGTACACCGACTGTGGTGTTTACGGGTTGTATAACATGTACTTCAATGTATATACTCTATTGTCACTCGTTACGAGTTCCGTCTGCGATTTGTACTGATAACGATCGGGTAGTTCAGGATAAAACCGAGCCTGATAACATCTTAAGACGTCCACAATGACTTAACTTATATCGCATTCGACTCCACATGCCAAACAATCTGTCTTGTCCGTTCTTACGTCATGTTGATAGGACTTCTATGAACGGACAACAATAATATTTTGATCAAACCGGCGCCAGATCCGGAATTCCGAAACGATTCCGTTTTGTGCGAATAAATCGACATGCCGTGATAAGTTTGTCCATGCATGGTTGGTGGTAGAATTAGTTAATGCATGTTACAATAAAAGATTGCATAAAGACATATCGCCGGATTATCTCGGCCGCCTTCTGATGACTTTTGTATATAAGATACATGTAATTGTTTATTACTAAAGAAATTGCTTTGGATTTCTATGGTTGGGTTAATGAAAGCTTAGTTGTCTTTGTCTTAGAGGCGTATTAATGCTCACGTGTTTATATATATAAAAAAATCCATCAACGAAATTAAATGGCGTTAAGAAGGCTGTTTGATATTGTCTGCAATGCCTTGCAATAATTGAAATGCCACCTACCAAGTTCAAAGTCATGGGCGTGAACTCTTTGATGAACATTGTAAATACCATTAAGACACCATTCAAGGACAGGACCAGGTTCTTATAGCTACACCGACTATGAAAATATCGTACCCTTGTCTTCAACACCGGGTCAACAAAGGGAGATTATTCAACACGTGTTGCCGGTAATGAATATATAAACACAAAGGCCACACGGTAATCGCCTTGAATAACACCAACAGTTTACCGGTAAAGTGGCAGTTAGGTTCAGTCATCCAGATAGGCGATGGTATAACACACTCCCTCGTTTGTTGTACAGATTATTCTAATTCCCTTTTCCAATTTCGGACAGGTTCAACCCATACAAGTGATTAAAGGGAGGCGAACATTCTACCAACAATTCCTTGTCCAGGGCACTTTACGCATGAATGCATCCCAAAAGAATTTTAAATCTTTCGGTTTAATTTCTCTCTAGTTCTTTTGATAACAAACACACGCTAAGCACGGCCCTTACACTGGCGAAAACCGACGGGAAATATTCCAAACGAGCAGGAATGATTTAATCCCCCCTCAGGCCGAGTCTGTACGGCATTAAGTGATTTTGACACCTTTTCTGGCTGGTGTTATGCCACGAAACACTAAATCCTATTTACTGATATAGCAATACCAAGACCGTTTTGTTTTCATTAGGGATATATCTCACGAAAACTCCTGGTCAGTTCATTCTCTGACCATTCCGTCCACACGTGGGCAGCGTTGTGTTACTGAGACTGGTTGTCAAATAAAGGTGAAGAACAGTCAACGGCCGAATGAGATACAAAGTAATTAAGACTATGGTCTATTTGTTTTGTTAGATTTGGAATGCAGCGGTTTCCGTGAGTAAAACTAGGCAGCTACGTGCATATTATAATCATAAAATAGTATATGACACATTCCCACATATAAATTGTAGCAAAGGAAATGTCCCGTGAAAAATCTACAGGGAAACAAGATGTGGTGGGATAAACAGGTTTTATGTTTTGAATGTTAAAACGATAGCTGATAAATAGTGATATTTTGTCACTCTTATTCGGTGAAGAGGCGACAGAAAGTAAACGTCGCAGAGTATATCTTATCCTGAATTATGACGAAACAGGTGTTAGTAAAGTCAACGTCCCGGACGGCTTATGTTCGTAATACATATGGCAATACTATTGGCGATATCTGTAGCTCTGCTACTCGCCTTTTTTTAAGGATGATTAGTGATCAAAGTAATCATTTTCTTGTTATGAAATTCAAATTATTTCATTCTGACTTTCCCTAAAATAAGGACATTTTTTCAGATAATATCGTAGAATCTAAAACTAAATCAATAAAAAACACCAAAAAAACCCACCTTAACTTTAAAGTGATGATGTCTTAAATCTGAAGTAGGAAATAAATAAATATTCCTAAATTATGCACTTGTTGTCTGATGTTTGAATAATCTGACTACAATTTGGTTATACGGTGGATAACGTGCGCACTTTTGAGCATGAATTGGAACCTTGATTATTTTGAGTTATATAGCAAGTACCGAAAAAAATGCACTCTTGTGCATTGACCGCTTCGCACACAGGTTTATCATATTACCTTATAAACCAAAACTAATTTAGGTAATACCTTAAATGATATTGAAAAGAGTCTGTAAGTATCTACCAACTTTGTTGGTAACATTTAATCCACAGAAAACTGATTTAATCTTAGGAATAAGATTCGTCAGTTTGATATAAATAATAAATGCTAATTTTGTTTTTAACACAAACAGAACTAGAAAACTTATTTTGCGAGCATTCGAAAACGACGTTCTTTTGTCAAGCAAATAAGCGTTCGAAAACGTCTGATTTCTTTGACAAACTATGGGGTTGCAAGGGCAACAGACGTTTCCGAAAGTTCGCGCAAAACAGGTTTTCAATTACTAGTACTGTTCGTGTTTGTTTTTTAAGCGTATTCCGTCTTTGCGTATTGCAGAGTTACCTGCTCCCAAGAGAAGATAACTCTGCAATACGCAAAGACGGAATATGATGTTTCTTACTGACTTTCTCTTTCACACTTTTCTTATAAACCTTCATAGTTGGAATTATTTGGGTTATTTACAATAATTGGTGACATTCTTGAATTCTTTAAAAATCTTGTTAACCTCCAATGTAAAGTCATCTCGACCTCCTTTACTTATATTGTGGAGATCGTAAGTCGATTATGTAGCATTATTGTAGTTCCGTCATGGCATTCTCAGAACAAATTGGAAGGACATCCATGGACAAATAATTTTTCCATTTTTCTTTGAATTTAAACTTTTTCACGAACGAAATGTACATCCTGTTGCAAAGTTTATAGCATAGACGACTTAGTTTTATCTAGATTTTAATTTGTTTGACATTACAGATCTTTCGCTGGACCTCAATTTTGTTTCATCAAAATAAACAATATATTTTTTTAATATGATTTTGGTAACACACATATAAATTTACCATCTGCTTTCACTGTTAATTGTAAGTTATGAAGGGATAAGGTGTTGTTACTCGTGCTAATCCCCTGTTCAATATTTTGACAACATGAATTTAAACTTAAATGTAGCTGTCTCCATGCTATTTATACGCCAAGTGATAGATCGAACCGTACCCGATACGCTATTAGAGGATTTGTGACGCTGTATTCGCGTCAAACACAGTTGTCCCCCTTCGTCATTTCTGTGTCATCAGGCCTTCGATAACATTGATTTTACGTAACCTTCCATAGGAAAAGAACAAAAATGAATTTGTTCTAAAAATTGCTCGAGAACCGGACTGCATGGTTTCCTTTAATTTTAGGAGACAGCAGGTAGTTATTTAGAAACTCATCGTGAATATATTGTATTTATAGATATTTTACATATTGTCAACATATTCCATTTAAACTATAATATAACCAGAAATTCATGCTCATTGGTTTCACAACATAGAATGACTTTAAAAACAATACCAGCCTAACTAGCAATGCAATTAAAGAGGGAACTGATTTGATTCCCAATCAAATATACTTTATAAAGTTCCTTTACTTTCAGGAAAGAAATGAAAAATATTAAATAAATTCAAGGTACATTCGTATACAAGAAGTATTATCTGTGGCCTGAGGTAAGATCACATACATTGGCATCGACTCCTTGTATTGGTGGTCGACTGTAATTTTCGGAACATCTCTCGGTGCGTCTGTCTAGCTTGCAAGAGCTCTGTTGTTTTGTTGGCGGACTGTACTTTTCGGAACATCTCTCGATGGTTTTTGAGTTTCTATGAAAGTTTTTACGCCTCGTTATTTTTTTACGGTGGTCTGAACCACTGAACACAGTATACGTACTCCACCCATAATAAACAAAACCAGAGAGTATGGCTTGACAACAAAACGGATTAGATTACAGTATCGTTTCTTACTTGTATTTCGGAATGTCATCATGTGAAATTTATGAAGCGGTATCTATTCACATTTTTATATCTTCTCTCATCATGCTAAACTGAAAATTATACGGTGATAGTTACATAACTAGAGGACACGCAATTAGGCCCAGGACAAATTATACATACCTTCGATATAACGAGGTTGTGTGGGAGCTATTGATTACCATCCAGTTTAGGAAATTTTATTTTAATGCATAATACTTGCACGAGGAGTGTAATACATATCTATTCCCTGAGCAGATATCTTTCTACATATCTGTAATACATTGATGTATTAATCTGTTTGCTTGTCATGAAATAAAACATCGTTGAAATATGTTACATGCTGTAGAGTATTTTTTTTTTAAAGTTTATAGTTTTATTTCCAACAATTAATTTAAAGGTATGTCAGGTCTGGGTCTGTTGAGTAACCTTCCTGCCTATTGTGTCCCCACACCGGAGATTCATGTTACATTCATTGAAAGCGCAGGTGTTTGTAAATACTTTCGGTGGCACATATTCCGCTTAAAGAGTTATATATCTAATTTTTCTCTGTGTACTACACAGAATACGTAATACACGGGTTACCAGTTGTGACATCATCGATCTGTTTGTAATTGGCTTTGCTAATTTATGAAATCTACAAACTGATTCTAGAAGCTTGAGAAAAACAAATATAGCGTAACTGCTCTAATTAAATAAGTAACGTAATGTTTTAGCTGATGGTGTTATGGTATAGTACCACAACATGTATTTCTACTGCTGTCAAATAATCACAACATCAGCTTAGTTTAATTAAGTTTGTCAACAAAAGCATTGGTATAACAGGACTAAAATACAGTTTGCTAAAGCATTCATTACTTAAGGATGTACACCTCTGAGAAGTCAAAAAAATTCTGTATTAAACCTTTTTTCTTATATTGATTTTTGGAAACAGGAGATAACGGCATAGTAGAAAATGCAAAAAAACTATATGTCGGTGTGTTCGTTTTTGTGCTATGATCGGTCAAAGATACCGATTTAACACAATATGTGATTTTATGTGAATTTTCGGGTTTTGACCATTTGCAGAACAAATTCATACAATTTCTTCCAAGTGTGTTATCAGATATGTTTGAATGTTTGAAGAATTGATAAAAAAAAAATCTTTGAAACTATGGAAGTAAAATTTCTTAATCTTATTCATTTTACTCAGAAATGCGATTTGAGTTACCCCTACTCCTTATTTTTTAATGAAAATTGCACATTTTCACCATTTTTGGCAGATTAAACGCTTGATATAAAAAAAAATACTGTATTAAACTATTTTTAGTATTCAATGAATCAAAAGAAAATGTGTTTCTCTTTCTAAAACAGCCACAAAAAAGGGGGTCGGTGTGCTTCTTTTATTGTCCCATTATTATTTGTGTTATTTTTCACCTTTTTCGGGGTCAAAAATCAAAAGTGCTTCAGTTACCCTAATATGTAAAAAAATATATCAATAATATATAACTTTCCACTTTTTTGCATATTATTTTAATCATATTGAACATAATAAAGTTTTACAGCAAAATTGAACCTGCTACAATTAAAAATGGTGATACAATGACAATTTAAGTGATCAATCTAGTGTCAAAAAAGGTGAAATTTTGGCCCTTTGTGAAGCGCAAGAAATTCACATAAATACACTTTTTCAAAATGGCCGCCAAATTCGTCATTTTAAAAAAAACTTCTTGTAAAAAATGATCTACACACAACAGACATCTAGTTTTTTTTACATGTTTTTCAGATGTGTGTTTGCTATTATACCTATCATAATTTGTTAAATATTACAAAAACACGTTACACCAGATCAAAACGACACTTGAACGTGACTGAAACCTCAGAAGAGTACATCCTTAAGTAACACAAACAAAAATGATACAATTAAACAATTACTACACAAAAATCTCCACAAAAACAATAGATAATGACTACAAACATAAAATATATTAAAGCAAAAACATTACAGATTGATATCAGTTGTAAATTTCTCTAACTAATTATGATGAGGCATACCGTATACCAATCAACTACAAAACACAAATTACTGTAACGAAAGAAGCAAATAAAAGTATGACAATGACGTCGATCGATCTCGTCTATTACACAGGAGGAAGTAAAGGTAGCAAGGTGGCGTAACATTATCGTGTAATCTCTGGTTATACCGATCACGGTTATTAGCCGGCAGCTAGCCTACAGTTGGACAGTGATAATGATTATCTTAAGTCCCGAGGCTTACTTGTAAAATGCTTCTCTCTTATCGTGGTTATTGAATTATAATGTTTGATTGGTTACAAATCCTATTAATTTCTATCGCTCAGCATGAACTTTGACATTGATGTCATGTTATTGGTTCGTTTTCTAATTAAATATTCATACACAGGTTGTGCTCAACTAAGTATGAGATGTACTCACACTTAGTCTTATGAGTTCTCATTTTAAGTCTTTAGTGATGTTTCCCTTTATATACAGAGCTATATATATGGATGAGTTTATTTAAGAAAGTCTTACATATATCAGATTTTACTTTAGATTTGTATATACATAATTATTAATTCTTACCAGCTAGCTATCATAACTTATACTATACTAATGCTTTTAAGTGGAAATTTTCGCGTTTTGATGTTTAAACCTATCGTGGTGTGGAAGTTTTCGCGTTTTGATGTTTAAACCTATCGTGGTGTGGAAGTTTTCGCGTTTTGATGTTTAAACCTATCGTGGTGTGGAAGTTTTCGCGTTTTGATGTTTAAACCTATCGTGGTGTGGAAGTTTTCGCGTTTTGATGTTTAAACCTATCGTGGTGTGGAAGTTTTCGCGTTTTGATGTTTAAACCTATCGTGGTGTGGAAGTTTTCGCGTTTTGATGTTTAAACCTATCGTGGTGTGGAAGTTGTCGCGTTTTGATGTTTAAACCTATCGTGGTGTGGAAGTTTTCGGTCTGACAACGGTTCTAAAATATATATGCTTTATAATTCTTCTATAATAAAATATTCACGAATGGATATTTTCGAGCTCACTTACCCAAGGCGACAAGCGTGAGCATTATAACACGACAAACATCGGCACTACTACAGTAAACTAAAGAAGTTCTGTACCAAACACATGGTTTGACGTCTCTGATCGGGACAAAGTACGGCAGAACACACGATGACTTTGAAAGAAATTGGGACGTCACGTAGCGTGTTATTATTTGTTCACAATGAAAGTACTTTGTACATCTATCGGGATAATTGTGTCAGATGTTGGAAGGTTAACAATGGAAAACAAGACTTGTCTAATGTTAAAATAACGTTTATCACAAGTTTACAATTAATTTTGTTATGTAACAGAAATGAATAAATGTTAAAACTGAATTTGCCACATTTTTCAAATAAGATCTGTTATGCAACAAAACTTATATAATGTTAAAAAAAATTAGCCATTATTCACAATTAGGTGTCCTACTAACCTGAACTGAATATATGTAATAAACAAACCTTTATCCCACGGAAACATAATCGATGTAAAAACAGTTTTGTCCTATGTTTACGATTACAGTTTTGTTATGTTACAAAAATAAATTAATGGTGCGATTATCCTTTATCCTTTGTTCACAGTTGATTTGTGATTTCAATAAATTTTATTGTCAAAGGACAAATGGATTGGGCAGCAGGCATAGCCTATTTAAGCCCTTTCCAAACATAGTAACAGTATCAAATTAATAACCAAATTAGGGGAAACAACTACTAATACTCAATTTTATTATAATTGAATCTAATGGTTTAAATTCTAACCTTTTATTTTGATATTGAAAAGACATTAAAAAATATACCGGCATATATATATATATATATATACATATTATGAAGAGAAAAGAAAAATCATTTGTTAAACAGTTGATTTACTGGGGGAACCGAACTGATTCCACGTACAACAATAGCCTTTCTCCAATACTCACAGCTCAATTTGTTATGAAAAAGAACTGAATCAATTATCCTATGGTCACAATCAGTTTTTAAATGAAAAATATTTTCAATATCCCCATTTGTCCATGTTTGGACAACACTTTCTGTGTGTTCATTCATGTCTGATTCGGCTCAAGCTGCCGTCTCCTTCGTGTCGGTGTGACAATTTCCAAGTGAGAGTTACTGTCTTACTGTCTGTGTAAAATTAACACTTTGTTCTTTGCTTCAATTTATTACTTAATAAAAGATCTGGTGCAAAAATTGCCAGATGGGCAACTGGTTAAGTCTTATGTTTATGGCAAATAAAAGTGTTTTAATCCTAAAGTCCCCTCATTAAGCAGATGATATATAAGGACGATAAAGTATTGTGTACATGGTGTCAAACAATAAACCATAATTGATCTTTATCAGTGTATGAAACAAAATGTCACCTTGTAACGACAAACGAAACTTACGCTATCTCGCTCAGGTTTGAATACAAAAGCTTGCTTTACCTTTTTTTCTGACATGAAATTGGCCAGTTGGTGTAGTTTTACTCTGTTAACTATCAGTACCATAGGGGGTTTAATACTTTGGTTATAGTACAAACATTGATTACCGTGATCATTGCAATACATTATTTAATGATTTCGTCTTTCCATATGCTCTTGAACAAAATCTGCATTTTGCGAAAGTTGATAAGTACACATTATACAAAGTAACAAACGAAGAAAGAAAATCAGTAATAAAAACCCAACTTACGGAAGGGGATATCTAAAATATGTCTGGTCCATGTCGCCTCTCGGCCGATATCTTTCATTTTTTTACTTCGTTTCCATATCATTTAAATACGTATACATCGATTGTCATGCATCTATGTGTTTGTGAAAGGTAATTATTGCTGTGACATGTTATGTACAATATATTTTATAAAAACATGTCTTTATCGCAGAAAAATACCGTTATAATATGCACGTGTACTAGAACGTTATACTATGTTATAGCGTAAATAGATATTTTTCTTTTACAGTTGTTATTTAAATACCATAAAAAACACGTTCAAATTGGGTAGTTTTTGGCGGTTATTTACTGTATAAACTAAAACCATTATTATTATTATTATTACTATGTGATATATCGTGGCTAAAACGACCAGGCGTTAAGAGTGCACATGCATTACAACAACAATGCACGTATGAATGCATGATAAAAGTACGCGCAGTAATATAATTATGTGATAACCAGGACAATGAAGTGACAGCCATGTGGATAGATTTCTCTTAAGCTGCTTGGGCACCATCAATTCATTTCAATTAAAATTAAAACACCGAAGCGGGAAGTTAGTTTAAAAAGAAAAGTCGTTTATAAACCATGCTCGTGAGAGTGTGAAAAGTCCTCCACAGATCGAAATCTTACCAACGAACACCAAGGGCCCACTGATAACTGATGATGAACAACTTCCGGTTTCTCTATGTCAACTCTCAAGAATTCATCTTGCAGAAGGAAAAACGTTACTCCCAGTGTTTTGATAAAAGAACGAAAAAGCAGTGGAGAGTTTTCGCTAATTTGTGGAGTCGATTTATCGCTATGTTTCCATTAGTTCTCAAATCTAACCTGACAGTTCCGTTCTTTGTTTGCCTATTAGGGCCGTGCAATAAAACTCCATATTTCGATTTTCCAATCAAATGTGTACTGTTATACGGAAGGTTATGTACATTCCAAGTTGCATATACAAACATCTTTTGACATTTTATATTAGCCAGTGCTTATTGGCATCATAAACTGATATTACAACGATTACGAAAGACCATAAATCGCCCGTTAATACATTACCTCGGGCAAACTACAGGTTCTTGATTATAGTAAATTACGGCTAAAGTAATAATGTAGTAATTTTTCTTATCATTATTCCTTACAATGTTAAAATAATCGCAGGTTTAAATTGTGTCTTTTCCATGGACACTTAGCTTATTGCAACAATTGAAATGTAACTACCACATTGTTTTGGTATTTATCTTATTGATTATTTGTTTACATCCCATTATGAAATAAGAGAAACCCACTCACCTCCTAAGCGATTTCATAGATTTGCTGTCTCCACCAGGATTCATAGACGGAGGTGCACCAAGGAGGAATTCAGAACTATCGAGCAGACGACACACGAATTGAGCGGCAATCACTAGACGACAAGCTAATGTCAAGCTCACGTGCGTTCAAACAATTTAATCCAATCACGTTGACAAAAACGCAGTAGTTAAAGACCAGAACTCTGCTAATATCATTTTATAGACAGATGATTTGCAATGGCTTGAGAAAGAGACGGATGGGTTGTAGAGTATCCCCAAGGCATGAATTGGTTCTAATCCAGTTAGCTTTGTCAAATCACATGCACAATCCTCGTGGGTGAAGAGGAATTCAAAATCTGTCCAACATATTTTTTTCCGTCTTGCAGTAGCTGTCAAAGACAAAAGTGCGAACAATTTTATCTGTTAAATGGCAATAAGAAACAGAACAATTTCTATGCATTGTTTCGTTTAGCACACAAAGCCAACAGGATATGGGGTTTGTTAAAACCCCTGTCAAAACATGGGAATGCAGACTGTCAAAACTGACATTGTTTGATGCAGTTCTCTCATCAAAAACACAATTCATAAAGAGAGAATTCCCAAACCAAATATTACTTGGCAAATAGCTAATCCTTTGTTCGAAGAATGTACCTTCATTTACAACAAATGTTAATCACGAAGCATTGTAATATGACTAATGCCAATATGCTAATCCGTGATTATCTGTCGAAACACTTTTTTATCACTAAAATCTAATTCAACAATATTATCCAATGTTATATCCTCCTCTCATGTTTCATTGACTGCAAATGTACCTAAGCTTCCTATTGTTTGCAACGACGATATCTGGTCTATACACATCTGATTACGTTTGTCGGAAAATTAATCCTATATTCAAAAAACATTAGTTTCAATGTTTTATAGGGCTGAGATACAGATGAACATCCGACACCTTAGCAGGTGAGCGTCCCGGTGCATTAGAATGAGATCGGACCAGGATAGGATTCAGAACAGTGTGGCCGAGTCGATTTAATAGGTAATTCTACGAAGGTGTGAAGCCCGGTATTGACAAGGGATTATAAAAAGCAGGTAATACCTTACCAGATAACTCGTCCACAGGTGTTCACGTAGGCCTATACACACAGCACACACGGGGCCCCCTATTGGACACTTGAGGCGCTGTAAAGCTTTCTTATGTTCGGGTAAATAAGCTCTGGGAAACATTCGATATATTGGTGCCCGATTGGGGTATAGTCCTACCCTGTTACTAGTCAGGTTTAACCTCAAGTGTCATTAGGCAAGCCGAAACAAGGTACTTCGAGGATCTGGCATGACGAAAAAGTGTCAAATCTCTCATTTCGTAAACTAGAGTGGACGAAATACAACCGCTAATGAAATCACACTAAGGTACAGTGGTGTGGAGGTATTATGTCAGCAGAGAGTCGGGCATCTATACATTGTACAAAATGTATTTATAATGTAAGGGAGTCGTCAGAGATACATTTATAAGGAAGCCTCAGTCGACTGTTATATTTAACACAAACCAAATGCTTACGCAAGCTGTATTTGTTTAAGTAATTAGAAAGCGATGACACATTAAGAATTCTATCAATTTAATTTTCTTACGAAAAAAACAACAAAACTTTAAGCAAACATAAACCAAACCTTTATTATATACAGATATGCAGGCCTAATTGGATATTTGCTGAGCATGTCTCATGAATGTGCACTGCTGTATATGAATTACACAGTGATGCAGGACACCTGTGCGTCTAACTGCACGTCCTCAATCTGGCGGTGTGTTACCGTACGATTCCGTGAATTGTATGAAAGGTATGATGTTGGGAGCAAACCACAGCGGGACTCATGTCCACCGGGTAATATCCATATCTTTATTGGTTTAATATCAATTTTACCTGCACACCTGGATCGACAGGTATTAGTTCTCACCTTTCCTATGATCAACACTGAAAGAGGACCTGTCTTGGCTTCCTATAATATTTACTGACATCCCAAGTCATATATGACACATAGACGGTGACACTTTTCTGTGTAAGGCATGACAAACCCCTGTTTGTCAACATTTCACAGTAGTTGTTTGCACAATTGGTTTATGAATTAATAGTAGATCAGAATATCAGACAACATGTATTGGTGACATTCGGACACCATGTATTGGTGATATACATACAGACACCATGTACTTGTAATAGACATACAGACACCATGTATTGGTGATAGACATACAACATATATTGGTGATAGACAGACACCATGTCTTGGTGATAGACATGCAGACAACGTGTATTGGTGATA
>NW_018403824.1:3805-3968 GCF_002113885.1 Mizuhopecten yessoensis | reverse complement strand
TAGACATACAGACACCATGTATTGGTGATAGACATACAGACACCATGTATTGGTGATAGACATACAGACACCATGTATTGGTGGTAGACATACAGACACCATGCATTGGTGATAGACATACAGACATCATGTATTGGTGATAGACAGACAGACACCATGTATA
>NW_018403824.1:356-420 GCF_002113885.1 Mizuhopecten yessoensis | reverse complement strand
ACAGACACCATGTATTGGTGGTAGACATACAGACACCATGTATCGGTGATAGACAGACACCATT
>NW_018403824.1:0-110 GCF_002113885.1 Mizuhopecten yessoensis | reverse complement strand
TGGTGATAGACATACAGACACCATGTATTGGTGATAGACAGACAGTCACCATGTATTGGTGATACACATACAGACACCATGTATTTGTGATAGACATACAGACACCATGT
>NW_018403823.1:5086-5183 GCF_002113885.1 Mizuhopecten yessoensis | reverse complement strand
CTGGAATATTTGCATTTTCCGCGTATAAATTGTTTCCGTCCGCAGGCTTTGTTTCAAATCAATTTTAGTTACACGAAATTGGCGATAAGCGAATATA
>NW_018403823.1:0-110 GCF_002113885.1 Mizuhopecten yessoensis | reverse complement strand
ATAATCGTGCACTACAGTGTAAAGGTAGCCCCCTTACACTTTATTGTAGTTGTTAATACACATTTCTGGAATATTTGCATTTTCCGCGTATAAATTGTTTCCGTCCGCAG
>NW_018403822.1:12685-13425 GCF_002113885.1 Mizuhopecten yessoensis | reverse complement strand
CGTCGGCGGCGGTTAATGTATACTTGTCATCGTCGGCGGCGGCTAATGTATACTTGTCGTAGTCGTCGTCAGCTAATGTATACTTGTAGTCGTCGTCGGCTAATATACACTTGTAGTCGTCGTCGTCGGTTAATGTATTCTTGTCGTCGTCGTCGGCTAATGTATACTTGTCGACGTCGTCGTGGGTTAATGTATACTTGTCGTCGGGTAATGTATACTTGTCATCGTCGTCGTCCAATGTATAATTGTCATCGTCGTCGTCTAATGTATACTTGTCATCGTCGTCGGCTTATGTACATATGTATACTTGTCGTCGTCGGCGGCAGCTAATGTATACTTGTCATCGTCGTCGAATTATGTATACTTGTCGTCGTCGTAGGCGGTTAATGTATACTTGTCGACGTCGTCGGCTAATGTATACTTGTCATCGTCGTCGTCGGCTAATGTATACCTGTCGTCGTCGTCGGCTAATGTATACTTGTCGTCGTCGTCGGCTAATGTATACTTGTCATCGTCGTCAGCTTATGTACATATGTATACTTGTCGTCGTCGTCGGCGGCTAATGTATACTTGTCATCGTCGTCGAATTATGTATACTTGTCGTCGTCGTAGGCGGCTAATGTATACTTGTCGACGTCGTCGGCTAATGTATACTTGTCATCGTCGTCGTCTGCTAATGTATACTTGTCGTCGTCGGCTAATGTATACTTGTCGTCGTCGTCGGCTAATGTATACTTGTC
>NW_018403822.1:2929-3009 GCF_002113885.1 Mizuhopecten yessoensis | reverse complement strand
GGATCTAACTGTGATATAGTGAACTTTATACGTCTGTACGACTGTAGGAGGAGTGAAGGTGTTAGTGTCCATGTCTCCTG
>NW_018403822.1:0-110 GCF_002113885.1 Mizuhopecten yessoensis | reverse complement strand
GTTAGTATCCATGTCTCCTTAGTTAGTATATAGTAACCAACTTAAAACGGATCTAACTGTGATAAAGTGAACTTTATACGTCTGTACGACTGTAGGAGGAGTGAAGGTGT
>NW_018403821.1:89501-90750 GCF_002113885.1 Mizuhopecten yessoensis | reverse complement strand
ATACAAAGCAAGGGAGTCAAGTTCTGGAGAAATAAAAAAGATATATAAAGTAGGATTTGTCTTTTATATGTAAAACGTAATTTAAATGGATGAATGAATGGAAGCCCTACAATCTGTACAAAGTTTTTGAATTTGAAGTCAATATGCACTACTGCAAATATCGAAATAGCAATTTAAAGCATAAATTACACCATCTTTAAGTAAATGCTGCAATTGTAAAGCTATAGCAATCGGACAACTTAAATAGAAATGCATACGAAATCCAATGCTATTATTATAACATAGTATAATAAGTGTGTATAAATATACTGAACAACACCAGGCACCTTTTGTAGAAATATGTTTGAACTATCACTGCAGCTATTGGTAGTATCTTTTGCGAGATTGATAATAAAAATGATAAAAAATAAGCTATAGAGAAAGATGTATGTATTCTACTTAATTTGTACATGTAGAAAACATCAACAGGTCTAAATTATAAGATCAATTCTTATTTCCCCCTATAGAGCCCTGCTTCTCACATTGTCAAGCAGAACGGAATGTTGTATCTACGTCCGAGTGAAATACGTTTTAGCCAGGATTCTATCATTAATGACGTTATCATATACCGGGTAACTGATATCTGCATTTCCCTGAAGCTTTACATAGATATCTGTAACACGGGTGAGTCATACTTACATTGTCCTATAGGAAGAAATGACGAATCTACGACCAAGTGAAATACGTTTTACCAGGATTCTATCAATAATGTTTTTGCCAGAGGCATTCCAATAAGCCAATCGGCGAAATATTGGATGATCTGTTGACAGAACATCTTAAGATATCTGATATACCGGCAATCAGTGTCGTCAGACACCGTCGAACCTGGTGCACACTTAATAACAGGAGGCTGTGGGTGTTTAAGAAGCTGGAGGAGTATGGGAAATGTTCAGATATTCCCGTCCAAAAAGAGTATGACGGTTTGACGAATGAAAAACTAATAGCAAGACATGTCGGGAAAACAGTCCGGGTACGCGGCAATGAAGGTGGCCGTCACTGGAGGACACTGCAACCTCATTCTACAGTTGGTACAACTAGGCCGAATTCAAGTTCCCGGCGCCCTGAGAAAAGAAGATCACAAAGCCTAAGTACGCATCAACAACAAATAGGTATATTTTCTTTCACGTTTGTTTAATTGAAAGCGCCTTTATAATGTTTCGATTCATAATATTTAGTTGTATCGAAGAGCAGCAAATATGAATCCATCTAG
>NW_018403821.1:84583-85053 GCF_002113885.1 Mizuhopecten yessoensis | reverse complement strand
GAAGAAGGGTTCCTGACTCTCTTCTTCCCTCCTTGGTCGTGTCAGGCGACGAGTTTGGCCAGGAATACTGCAGTCCTCTCGGCTCAAGCTTAGGTCCTTCTCCCGCAGGATTAGGCTTCGGGTCAGCAGACGGTTCTCTTGCCTGGCAAGGTCTCGATCTGCCTTGACCAGATCTTCCTTTGGGGGGTCGTCTTTCTGTGTTCCTTCCAGAGTGGAAGGAAATTACGGAAGACGCATGGGCCTTGTCTGTGATCAAGGAGGGGTTAGGCATTCCGCTAGTGCGGGATCCGCCCTTAGCATCGGAACCAAACTTTTTCCTCCACCGGGGGATCCGGAAAAGGCTCTGGCGCTCCAGGAGGAAGTAAGGACCATGCTTACCAAGGGCGCGGTCGAGGAGAATCCTATGTCGGGATGCACTCCCAGTTTTTACTCCAGAATGTTTCTGGTTCGGAAGAAGTCCGGGGCACCAA
>NW_018403821.1:81246-81522 GCF_002113885.1 Mizuhopecten yessoensis | reverse complement strand
TCCTCGGACCAATGCTTATTAAACAAAGATCAAGACGAAAGTGGCAAGAACTGCACAAAGCAGAAGAAGAAATATCAATACGAGCAAGACGTGTGCTTCTCGAACGAATTGAATGACTATCAAGAAGAGGCAGATGAGTACTACTACTACCTGGCGATTGAGTACCAAGACGAGAATGATGAGTACTACCCATACCAAGAGAATGGATACCAAGACGTGGCAGATGAGTACTATATTCTACCCATACCAAGAGAATGGATACGAAGACGTAGAAAA
>NW_018403821.1:80540-80743 GCF_002113885.1 Mizuhopecten yessoensis | reverse complement strand
TTTTTAATATTTTATAACAGTTCTATGAAGACTGAGACGAAAGCACAGTACTCCTTAGACCAAAGCCTTGTAAACAAAGATCAAGACGAAAGTGACAAGAACTGCACAAAGCAAGAGAATAAAAATCAATACGAGCGAGACGTGTCCTACTCATACCAATGTACTACATACCAAGTAGACGCAGATAAGTACGACTAAGACCA
>NW_018403821.1:78378-78947 GCF_002113885.1 Mizuhopecten yessoensis | reverse complement strand
ATTATTTTTTTCATTTCTATCTTGAAAATTTGATCACTTGTTCAAGCAACATACACTAGTTCACTACATGTAATCCTCCATTCAAATTATCAGTACATTTTCCTTCACTGATATTTTCGTTTAAGGTAAAGAGCACTACTACACTAGTTATAATCACAAAGAAGAGATCCAATTTAGGGTATTATTAATTGTGTAGTTATCCCCCTTATTAATTGATTATATGTTTAACATATTTCACATACAATATCTGACAAATGCCAATTTTATATAACTAAATTATTCAATTATTTAGTAGACAGTTGTCAATTATTTCTATCATCCAATTATTCAGATATAATTATCCTTTAGCATTAAGATTGTTTACTGACATAAGTTAATGCCAGAATCACCAACTCCGTCAAGTTGATTCGTGCTTTTTTATATGATTTATGTAAATATGCCGTATGAGATACATCATGGAACCTGCTGAGAAGGACTATGGGAATTACATAGGTCTAGCGATGCATTCTAGCGAAAGCTTAAGCAATCCACATATCTAGTTATTGTCATACAATGGTGATTCAGATCAT
>NW_018403821.1:1308-77188 GCF_002113885.1 Mizuhopecten yessoensis | reverse complement strand
GTGCAAAGTCATTCCTCACGATCCCTCCATCTTGAATACTGTGACACAATCAATATGCTCCTGCTCCTGGTCCTCCCTTCAGGTTCAGCAAAATATTCCTAGTGCTTCGGATTTTCGAACAAGAACAGATTAATAACCAACGGCTCTGGTCGTAAAGAAATTCAGCTTATACGACCCGAGCCTTAAAGCAGGTGCCCCGATATTAGTAACGATGAGGATGATCTACAGTGGTTGGCTTATCATGTTGGGCATGATCATTTTTCAACGCTAACTTGATGAAAAGAACGTTTATTCAAACTCATTTGTTGGAGGGAAAGGGGAATCAATTTGTATTTGAAAAACGGTTTATATAAACCTTAATTGGCATACCATGTAATATATATTTCTATTACATAAATTAGATAATTGAATGTTTGTTAATGAAGATTAAGCATGAATTACTATCAAATTTTACCACAATTTGTGTCATTCTATCGGAGTCTTTGTGCAATGTTACTGGTAAGCGTCTTATACGATATTGCAGCAAATATACCACCCCGGAGACATTCGTAATCCGTAATCCACAACTGTATGTAATTACACCTGCATATCGGAAACCGACGTACACATATGCGAGTCACTTTATTTGATATAAACGTAAAGACAAAGTACCAAACGCAATAAATGAAAGTTGTGACAAATGAATGTATACATTTTAACAACCACAATGGATAAAAAAGACAAGGATGATAATTTCAATGTTCCCAATCGTTATAACGAACTCACATTTGATGGACCAAACTATTTATACTATTTATGTTCATATCTTCTTATCAAATAAACAAATATCAAATATTCCGTCGTTATTTTGTTAGTTTGTGCATTGAAATAGATTTTTATCGAATACTAATAAAATCAAGCACGATACAAATTGACTGGTTTATCTCCCTTATCTAAATTAAATTGACTTTGCACTGGCATTTGGACAGATTTGAATAGATAACATTGATGAAAACAAAACGGACATGATAACACCACACCTTTAGTAGTATCACAGCAAGATAGGTCATGCAAAACGAAAGCGAACTTTCGGTTTCTAAAATCTGAATCATTTTTTTCTGAAAACAAAACAGCGGTGTTAGTTCAATAGATAAACTTTATACGATACATGTATCAAACTGTTTGTAATCACATTATTGCGTTATACGGTGATATTGTTTTATTTCATATAACATAACTAGTAAAGTGTGTATAGCATAAACCGTGTCAGTATGTGTAACATTATCATGAATTTAAGTTTTCGTCAGTATCTAAATGAAGGGAAAATATTGCTTTTTTATCAAATGATTCGTGGTGTAAACCAAGTGCTTAAGCTATATCTGAAAGTATACAAAAACGAAATAGACTTAATAACGCAGGATAAGGTCTAAGTGTTAATACAAAAATCCTTTTATACACATGTAATAAATTTCATAATGATTATGATTTTTACAGAAATAACATTTTCATATCGTATATGTTCTTTTTGAAGATAACTGATATACAATTTATGATGTGTATGCTTTTAGCAGAGAATACAAATATAACTGAAACATATGAATATATCGTATAGTGTTCGTTTTCAAATAATGTCTGTCGTCGTTTTATCTCTACTTGTATAATTATTTTAGACAGAGTCCTTCATAACTCTTCCAAAATGGTTTCCAGAAAATGTTTGATGAGTGTTGGTTTACATATGTGAAGGTTTGGAAGGGGGGACTCTAATTCTTTATGCTTTGAATTCATGAAAAATGCAACGACCAAGTACAGAAATCGTTTGTATACTGAGAGTTCATGATAACCGTAATAACTCAAATAAAAAAGTCTCCTAACATTCTTTTTAGATCCTATTCATAAAATGTTTAAACTTTCATTATCTAAATCCGACAGTATACGACTGACGAGCTCGATAACTCATTCATTTCTTCCATTTCATAATGAACTATTTCAACCTTTGAATTGGAAGAGTTCAAATGTGTCCTAAGGGGTAAATGAGTTAAAGCACATAACATATCGTGGATAAAGTACATGTGTTGTCGTCTGCTATTGAAGTACAGTCGTACAGACTTTATCATATTGCTACATACAATTTACTCATACTTAATCAAGGAAACCATGAAAATCAATGAATTGATAGCAATATTTCTCTAGTGCAAGGATCTTTGTTTAAATCTAACACAATGTTTACTTTACACATATTACGACGTGACATATTGATCTTAGTACTTCTCATTATGAATGACGTAGCTATAATCCTAAATCGAAACCGGAACTAAATTTAGATATTTGTACGTCCGGGTAAAAAACGCTTTTTGTCAGGATTCAATTTGTACTGTTTATGGGTGTTCCGGAAGTTAGAAGAGCTGGGTCATAGTAAAAAGATTCCGGTCACTGAAGACAATTATATTCCCTCAGAGAAATTTACAACAAAATGTGGCAGGAAATATATTTATGTATGTGGCGATCCAGAGGGACACCTTTGGAAACGCATGGAAGGTCAATTGGCTGACGACGAATCTTCCGATGATAATATCTGTGATGACGAGAATCGTTACAGCGAACAATCAAACGACGAGTATTCTAACGATTCTTCCTACGATGAATCTGGTGGCGAAAAGTTTTCCGAAGATGAATATTCACAAGACGAGTCTATCAACGGGGAGTATTCTGATGCCTGGTATTCAATCAAACATTCTGGCGACGACGACCAGTCTTCCGATAATAACTGCGATGAATATTCAAACGACGAGAATTCCGATGTTGAACATTCAAATGACGGTTATTCTAACGAGGAATCAAACGATGACGACTCTTTTAACGAAGAATCTGACGCCGAAGACGAATGTTAGTTATTCATGGAACTTCCGTTGATGCTATCACTTACACCGATTAGTCACATAAATGTCTTCTGGTTTGTTTTTCATAACCTGTTCTCAAACGATAACAATCCTTTGACAGCTAGCGATTGTTATTAGCTCAACCTCCTACAACCAGTGTTCCATGTGCCACCAGGCTTCGCTCTAAAAATAGTAGTATAAATGAGCGTAGCCAAGCAGAGGAAAATGGTACTAAGGCAAGTCTTCCTTTCAACAGCCCGGATGACCGTCTCCTTGATAACTTTAAAAAACTTGTGCTTATACCTGTTTGGTCGTGTCTATGTCTAATGTTTTTTGAATGATGTGGATATATTTTATAACTCGCTTTGATGTCTCCAATGGCACGAAATACGTTCCTCTTCTGACCTGATTCAGCGACCCATTTACAGTTGTTTTGATTTGCTGGAGTTGAAATGCTAAACGTTAGATATTAAACACAAATGATTAGATATGTTATACTGTATACCTTAATATTATCACGGAAGTTGACTTTCGCCATTTCACGTCCTCATCGATCAGGCCAAATCCCTATTGGAAGCGAGTATTGTATCACTTCATATCATTTACAGCTTTTTACATCTATTAGGCGGAATTGCATAATTATAATATAGTATTTACATTTGTTGTGGCAAAGCCCTTTTATATTACAACTAAAGTACTGCCAATAGCAGCTTCATCTTATGAGACTATAACTGAAGTTGGTCTTTCCACCTCCGAGCGACTTAACAGTGTCACTACCGAACTTATCGGTATCTTCTGCTTTGATCCCGAACACCAGCTGCCTGTCTCAAGTGTCTGTGTGATCAACAAATAATTTTACTTAGACAAACTTATCATGGTGCGCTAGCGCGCACCATTCAGTTTGTCTGTGACACATGTGGCAGTTATACCAGTTGGTCTGCCACATTTATGCAGTTTATTGCTTAAATACTAGTAAAATATTGATTTCAACTGTAAATAGCTTAAGTTTGACTGCAATATTTGCTTTTGTACAGAGTACGAATAAACTAGATGTATTCGGGTACACTTATAGATATACAGTTGTTCCCAAATGAGTGATAGATGGTTATCATATGTATCTAACTCGAGTTAGTTAATCATTAAATTGTATAAAGAAACGAGGTTTACCGAGTGTATTTCGCAGTTTGAAAATTAACTAACGAGAGCTAGATAAAGGTGATAACTAATCATCACGAGTTTGGGGAATTGTTTTTCCCATAACGTTCGTAATTTATCTGAAAAAACACATTTTTTCTCTACGAAAATACATCATATGTGTTTCCGATGAGGAATAGGTTGTCATGGAGCATGACGCCAAAATGGAAAATAACTATTGACTTAAGGTACATGAATTATCTGTAAACTGTTTATTGATAACTAGCGTATTGTTCTATTTTAACCTATGAAAATATATAAATTTTGATATAAAAATTTAAAATGAAAGTGTAAGATGTAATATTACCACTACAAAGAGAATAGATACCAAGACGTGGAAGATGAATACTACCACTACAATAAGAATAGATACCAAGACGTGGCAGATGAAAACTACCCATACCACGAGAATGGATACCAAGACGTGGCAGATGAAAACTACCCATACCAAGAGAATGGATACCAAGACGTGGCAGATGAGTACTACCATACCAAGAGAATGGATCCAAAGACGTGACAGATGACTACTACCATACCAAGAAATAGGATACAAAGACGTGGCAGATGAGTACTACATGTACAAAGAGAATAGATACCAAGACGCGGAAGATGAGTACTCCCACTACAATGAGCATAGATACCAAGACCTGGCAGATGAAAACTATCCATACCAAGAGAATGGATACCAAGAGGTGGCAGATGAGTACTACCATACCAAGAGAATGGATACAAAGACGTGACAAATGAGTACTACCATACCAAGAAATAGGATACAAAGACGTGGCAGATGAGTACTACATGTACCACTACCAAGAGAATAGATACCAAGATGCGGAAGATGAGTACTACATTGTACCCATACCAAAACAATGGATACCAAGACATGGCAGATGAGTACTACATGTACCACTACAAAGAGAATAGATAACAAGATGCGGAAGATGAGTACTACACTGTACCCATACCAAAACAATGGATACCAAGACATGGCAGATGAGTACTACCCATACCAAAACAATGGATACCAAGACATGGCAGATGAGTACTACCCATACCAAAACAATGGATACCAAGACGTGGAAGATGAACACTACCACTACAATGAAAATGGATACCAAGACGAGGAAGATGAATACTACCACTACAATGAGAATGGATATCAAGACGTGGAAGATGAGTACTACCACTACAATGAGAATAGATAACAAGGCGTGGAAGATGAATATTATCACTACAATGAGAATAGATACCAAGACGTGGAAGATGAGTACTCCCACTACAATGAGAATAGATACCAAGACGTGGAAGATGAGTACTACCACTTCAATGAGAATGGATAACAAGACGAAGAAGATGAACACTACCACTACAATGAGAATAGATAACAAGGCGTGGAAGATGAATATTATCACTACAATGAGAATAGAAACCAAGACGCGAAAGATGAATACTACGACTACAATGAGAATAGATATCAAGACGTGTCAGATGAGTACTTCGCATACCAAGATTATGAATACCAAGACGTGGCAGATAAGTACTATTCATACCAAGGTTATGAACATTAGAATAAGTAGTGCAGAAACCAAAAGGATACCAACATATTTTACTGCACTATATTAACATTTGAGCGATATTAAAGGTAAAATAAAATTTCAAAAATAAGAATCTAAAGTGTTCCGGAATAAATGTAGAAATACAGCAATACACGAAAAGGTATCTTGATATAGTTTGCAGCTTTTGAAACTTCTACAGATGATTATTCTTAAACAAGTATATAATGTAAACCTTTGCAGAATTCATTTAAGGTACAAGAGGGTCATACATTTTCACGTCCGATCGGGGAATCAAACCCAAGTCGCCTTGGTGAAAGATAATTGCGTTATACACTGCGCCACCCCACCACCCCCTACACTATAAGGTTAGGTCAGTTTTCATGAAATAAATATGTTTTGTAATTACACAACATTTCAAACATTTGCTGTGACGAAAGTCCGTTCTACATTTCTTAAATCTAAGATTTTCTAGCGGAGGGTTATCAAATGATCAAAATGGGAAAACACATAGCTTCAAATTGACTCAGGCTGATGGAATAGCCCAACATATTTGTATAATGACCGATTTGATTAACCTTAAACAGCCAATTTAAAGGGCGGCAGTCGCAAATAGTTTCTTTTAGTCCCCCTGCCCGGCCTCCTTTTTGGTGTTAAGACAGATTTCTCATCATTTTTAGTTGATAAAGTGTGCTGAAATCAACAATTATACAGTTGCGAGAATAAAACATAGCATAAACATAGCTTTATATTTTGTTATCCGTCAAAAACGTCACATAATGTCGTAAGAATTTGGTTTTATTTAACGTGAAACACACAAAATGTAACAATTGTCGGAAATATTTGTTATATTATAAAGTCTGACATAGTATATAGCCGCTGTACCTAATGTAAATGTTCGGCAGATATAATAAATGTGCAAGACGTTCTCAAATTATGATTATTCTACAAACATTTTGGTTTGTCCGTGAACGCGAACATTTTGGTTTAGGTTTTAACATATTTTGATAATTCCACAACCAACTCAGTCTTAAGTTGTGCACGATTGTCTATTTCTATTAAATGATGTCAGCATCATCAATAGAAAAAATACCAATGTAATTTTAGCAGTGGACATTGATAAACGAACGCGAAGTGTGCTACAAATAGGGGCAACGAACATTACAGTAGTCTTACAAAACCTTTAGCAATCCACAATCAATACAAGAGTAATTCAGATGATTAATATCTTATTACATTTGTGTTTACGAGTGATCACATAATCATAGCATTTCATTACCAAAACATAAATGGACGTTGTAAATAACGGTCATAAAAGTAGCACGCCCTCCAACAATTCTTGAAATTTGTTCTACATATCCGAGACATTTTAATGGCACGGTTCCGCTATTACGGTTTCGGATATTTTTATGCATACGTTCCGGACATTAGTTTGCACTCGATTTCATTTCCGAGGAGTTCGCTCCGTTTCACAGGACAACACGATTTTAGAGCGAATGTCACTAAAAATCATCAGTTTATTGATACGAGATCTATGTAAAAATTAAAATTCTCAACACTAATATACGCTAGATGACAACATGGTAAGTTGTAGACGATATATTATGACAAGATAACGCATTTTACCGCTACAGTAAGGTGGCAGTACCCAAATCGGATCGGTACCCAAATCGGATCACTTTTGCAAATCAGTTATAACAATGATGTAGTCTTAGAATAGATAGCCATACACCATTTTTTGTCTACAGATAATTAGTTTTTAAGTTCAAATAGCGCAAGAAAACGTTATTGAAACTCAAATGTCAATGTTTTTATTACGTTTTTACTGGACAGTTTCTGTTAGCTTTGTTCTGTATCTAATATGGAAGTTACTGTATAGAACATATATATTTAAAACTTCATTTCAGTTATGATGGAACTGGATTGTTCTGACCATTCTGAGGATGACAGTTCAGTACCGAGTATTGATGACCTGAAAAAATGGACTGTGAAAAAACTGAAAGGTTGGTTGGAAGATCATGGGTTGAAAAGAAGTGGCTCAAAAGATGTGCTTGTAAAGCGTGTTTTTCGTGCATACCAGAATCTATTGGATTCAGACTCAAGTGTCATCGATAGCGACTTAGAAATGAGCCAGAGAATGCATACAGATTTCTCTAAACTGGACAGTTCGTGGACAACCGTCTCAAATGCAAATTTACCAGATATCAGTGACAAAGACATTGAAAATTATTTCTTATATCAAACCAATCCTACATCTGGAAAACGTGCACGATTTCAACGACATCTTAAGAAAGCTAGGAAGTTTTGTGCAGAAAACTTTTTGTGTGACATTGCGTATCATAATGTGTCTGTAGAATCGGAAGTTTGTTACGTAAAAGCGAAGTGTAAGCCATCTATAAGAAATATTGTGCATGTGGGTAATACTGGTCAGACAGCAAATCTGTACAGTCTAAATGTATGTATCACCAAGTCAACAGGACATATAATGACTGCATATTGTGACTGTAAAGCTGGAGAGGCAGGGCTTTGTGCACACGTTGGAGGTTTGTTGTTCACACTTGTGAAAATGAAAAATGCATGCACATCTCAGGAGTGCAGATGGGATAGACCTAGACCCATTCAAAGAAAACCAAGCCCAAAACGTGTTCATGAAGTTAGGTTCTCAACAAACGTAGACACGGAAAAGTTGCGTCCTTACCCTGACACATTCCAAGCATCAGCCTGCAATGACCCGGACATTTTTTTGAATGATTTACTTGAAGGTCTTGAAGTTGTAAACCCAGGATGTGTACTGTATAAAACACTTAAATCTCAACCAACAGACATTTCTTCATTTTTGAAGATTTTTGAACCAACTTTTTCGTATGCAGATTTTGTGGATCTTGACTCTGATGAATGTAAGACAGCATTTTTAGAATTTTTTAACAAACTGAATGTAAATACAGATATTATAGATAATTTAGAAGTTGGAACCAGAGGACAGAGTTTAAATAAAAACTGGGCAGATGCAAGAACTGTGCTGATCACAGCTTCCAACATGGGAAATGTATCCAAAAGAAAGAAAACACAACCTGACAATCTTGTTAAAACTTTGAGAGGGTATAATCCTCCACCAAGCACTGTGAAGAGCCTTCAGCATGGAAGAAAATATGAACGGCAGGCCCTGAAGGACTACAGGAAAAAACATTCAAAGTTTTGTGGTGGAAACGTTGAATTAGATGACAGGGGATTAGTTGTAAATCCTAAATTTCCATATCTTGGGGCAAGTGTGGATAGCTTGGTTACTTGTAGCAAATGTGGTACTGGAATTGTGGAGGTGAAATGTCCATATGGATCTGACAGTGGTGGTGCTACAAAGCTGTGGAGAAGAATGTCACCATTGGACTGTGCTAAAGATCCAGCATTTTTTTGTGATCTTGAAGACAATGATTTGAAATTAAAAGCAACACATAACTACATGTATCAAATACAAGGCCAAATGGCCATTTGTGAACAGAGGTGGACAGACTTTGTTGTCTGGACTAAAAAAGATGTACATTTTCAGAGAATTGAATCTCAAGACAACTTTTGGAAAGAAAACATGCTTCCATTTTTGAGACAATTTTATTTACGCGGCATGTTGCCAGAAATATTTTCTGAAAGGGTCAAAAGAGGTATTCCACTCTATCATGTCTCTTGAAATTAATATACAAGTGCCAGTATTTTAAAAATCAGGTGGTTTACTACGTCCAATTAACCCTGCTAATCAAATACATGTACATTGTATGCAGGTTTGACATTTGATAAGTACAGTGTATCTATATATATCTAACAATAAAATAAAGCTACCAGTACCTATGATATAACTCAGGTGACCGCTAAGGCCCTTGGGCCTCTTGTTCATTTGAGTTGGTTAGTAAGAAAATTATTTTTAACTCTTGTTTCAAAAAAAACACCAAATGATTATAAATTTCATTAAAAAAATGATATAACTTTTGCCAATAAAATTTATCAAAGCAATATTTTTGTTTCAGTTTTCCTTGGCTTTTTTCTCTATTTCATGCATATACTGTAATGTATCATTGATACATTGCTCATCACTAAGTAATAAACAACTACATTTATTATTTTTTCATAAAAAGACTGCATCCTCGGTCAATATATCTCTCCTCGGGTCGATAAATCCAGGTATTGACCTCAGCCAAAGGCTATAATTGAATAGTATCCATCCATCTAAAATACATGTAGCAAATAAATAAGTACCAAGTAAGATTCAACATTTATTTCATTAATGGGGGCAAAAGATTTGTCCACGCAATGCATAAAAATGCCATCTGCTCAATTAGATGAGCCTCTGATAGAGGTAAGGAGCCACTTAGTATCCGATAGTTTTTAAACTGTTCCATTTTCATTTCAACTACGATACGAGCAGAGGCAATACCTTGAGTCTGAAAAAACTCATTTGTGGTCATCTGTCGATAACCTGGAATCCTTGGTGGCATATTAAGCTTTATATTTACTGGAAGTAAATCTTCAACTGTAAATCCTTTATCTGCCATTACCATGTCACCTGGACTTAACTTAGGAAGAAGGTCATCATTTTCGAAAATGTATCGGTCAGACGCATTACCACACCAAAGACGAGAGATAAAATTTACAAGTCCATTAGGCGCAACACCAATCAATAGTTTAAATGTATTAGAATGTTTGTATTCTGACCAGGTGAGCCATTGCGCTGTGAGAGAAGAAGGTTTTTCTGTAAATAGTTCTGTACAGTCAATCACTACTCTACAGTCTTTGTAATCCTGAAAACTTTTTGGGAGATTGCACAAAATCTGCTCTCTAGATGGCCAAGGGACCAAGTGTTTTGCATGGGCATATAAGAAGTTCACCCAAGTGTTTACAATACGAGAAACAGTTGTTTTAGAAACACAAAATATATCACCAAGATGTTCTTGAAGTAAACCCAAACGCAATCTCATACATACTAATAGAAATTCATCTTCGGGACGCAAAGATCGTTTACGACCTGGTTTCATATGGTCAGACTGATGGTAAAGTTTCTCAGCACCGCCTGATCTTTTATCCCCTTCCCAGTAGTGTAGTTTATCTGCACCATGTTTCATCGTGGTTAAGAAATAGTGCCAAAACATTGAAAAAGTTACAAAGCCAGTGTAAAATCTAGTTTTGTCATCGTCCCCTTTCAGATCTTCCGGCATCATGTGTGGAAAATTTGCTTGGGTACTTGCATCTTTTGTAGTTCCTGGTGGAACTACAAAAGTTTGACTTGCCGCATCACAACTTATTACTGGATAAGTGTTTGTTTCAACATTAACTCTTGTTTTCGACTTGATTTTATCTTCAGACTCGCATACATTTTCAACAGAATTTGGCTGTGCATATGACTCCTCAAACACTTGCACAGTTTCATAAAGCATCTCTAATCCAAAATTATTTTCATTTTCTATTGGATGGCGTACTAAGGGCCTTCTTTGCTTAAGGACATCTTTTGGTGGTTTTGACGGAAATAAAGATGGTACGGAGGTTTCTATGAATTCCCCTTCAAAATGATCCGAACAAACTCTGGTGTTGTCATTTACAATTAGATTTGCTCGAACATTGCGCAGACGCCGTATCCATTGTTGTTTTATGTGACTCCTACTTTCTGCCATTGGAAGCCTATGTAAGGTTACTTTTTTCCCCTCTTCAGTTACATTAGCTGATGTATTGGAACATCCTGGTACACAACAGTATTTACGTCCCATCTACAAAATATTGTAACATGATTTATTGACTGTACATGTAGGGGAAAAAAACGTTTTTTTAATTTATTTCAGGTTATGCACAATGTTATGAAGTTCGTGATTTGTGGGTAGCTTGCCAAACAGCTTTTTACTTTAGGTACAAAATGACTTTTGAAATCCTGTATATTTAAAAATAATAATTAACACAAGAAAGAAGAATAACAGTTGCGTTTGATGTAAGAACATGTTTCTCTTATCATTTTTTGTCCATCATTAAACACAACATAGCTGAAAAATGTCTATCATCGGCAAGCATGACATTTCATAACGCCATCGCGTCAATAATGATGTTTTTTTGCCGATATTAGATTTCTCTTTAACATAAATGACAATCGTCTTTTGTCAACAACGGTAAACGCCTATGGAGATGCCATCTGTAGTTTATCGAACATGTTATTTACCTGTACAGTATACGATTTAATCGCCTCGGGTAATCTTCATTGAGTTTGTTTACTGGGGCGTGCTTGGTTGAACTCCCCGGAAGAGATGAGTGATTAGTAAATACCGGAACGGTTACGAAAATCCATCCGGGATTGCGATAGCGGAACTGTGCCATTATAAAATTATGGAAAAGGTTTGGGTAAAAATAATTTTTATTATAACCTATACATTCTAATAGATTTGCCTGACATTCACTGGTCCTAGAGTGCGCAAATCGTTGCCAATATTCACCCTTTTAAAACGTCTCAGTCAATCCTCAATGAAAATGTAATTTTTCACACGATCTTATTTCAATTATCATTTATTACATTGATGTGTACGTAACAGTCAGATGTTTCATAATAGTGCCATTGAGGCATGTTATGCTTATAGTTAATGTAAATGAAATGAACAGAGAATTTTGTTAAGAGGTAGCAAAAAATGAGAAGTAAAAGCAATGTCACATTTTGTTCAAACTTCTAAAAATAAAAGTGTTAAACAGATTGGTGTATCAACCAAAAACTCAATGACGATTAGCTAATATCATTATATACATTATGAAAACAAAAGATTACTGAACGACATTATCATCATTGTCCATATAGTAGTATGTATGATAGTATTTAAAGTACATGTACAGTAGTGACTGATGGTTTATCTACCTGATCTGAATTATATTGACTTTGAACTCTACTATATCTTGATTTAAATCGATAAAAGAAATGACATCAAAACGGCATGATAACAGGAAATGTAAAAATAAAAGTTCTTCGATTATTTAATAGCCATTGGTAAGTAACAAAAACAAAAGTGCAAATGTGTGCTGTGAAGTTCTCTTTTTGCATTTATTTTATCATTGAATATATGCTTCCTCTTTTATGTTCACATTTCCGAAAACAGACGGTTAATGCAGAGTTCATTTTGGCATACGTACGTATTACGTAAGACCTTATCATAGAGTGTATCTAAATAAAGTAGCTCTGATTTTAAATGACGTCATTTTCCCTGAAGCAGAGATGACATCGGTAGAGTCCAGGATGATAAATATATACACACAAGTGATGCATTGATCTTGATTTACATTGTCAGTCAACGAGAAAATGTTGACTCTACGACCGAGTGAAATACGATTTAGTCAAGAGTCTATCAGAAATGTCTTTCACGAAAAAAAAAAACATGCCGATACACATATCGGTGAAACATTGGATGCCCTGTTGACAGGAAAGTGTAAAATCTCGGAGATACCGCCTATAACTGTCGTTTATATGAATGAAAACTGGTACACGGCCGATAACAGGAGATTGTGGGTGTTTCGGAAGCTCGAAGAGCTTGGACAATGTACCAAAATTCCTGTCGGAAAGGGTCATAGGATTCCTCAGAAAAAAATAACAACACTGAATGACGGGACAGATATTCGTGTCCGGCGCGATCCAGGTGGTTATCATTGGAGACATTGGGATAATGACCAGCTATATGATGACTTGTGTTCTGACGATCAATCATCCAATTCCTTTGATGATGAGGACTACGAAAACGGATATACTAAAATCACGGTTGCAGAAAGTAACGAGA
Organism: Mizuhopecten yessoensis; assembly: GCF_002113885.1. Classification (NCBI taxonomy): domain Eukaryota; kingdom Metazoa; phylum Mollusca; class Bivalvia; order Pectinida; family Pectinidae; genus Mizuhopecten; species Mizuhopecten yessoensis. The sequence goes on along the minus strand of NW_018403821.1, from coordinate 63,811 downwards.
TTCCTTCTAGAAAATGCATAACTATCAATGATGGCAGGCCAGGTCTCAAAAGTCATGATGCATTGAGATCTTATAAGCATCGACAAAGCAATAGTGCTACAATGCCGGGACCAAATGAACAGTCTTCATGCTTTGCGGCCAAAGGCATGTCTTATCCCTATCAGTTCCAAAGTATTTCACCCTTACATGTGAAACCGGTGGTTCGGACTTCAATTAACAAACCAGACATGTACCCTGATAACAGAATCACCAGAAACGTATCAAAAGCTAATAGGTAAGTAAACGTTCAAATGTTATTCTTTATTTATAGTTCCATCGTATATGGTATTAATACAACCAATAACTCAAAATGATTTTAATGAAAGAACACAAAAGTTTCACGTGAATCTTTTCTTATTGAAAACTGTTTGAGTTTTACTTTTATCATACTGTTTGATTATTCGCTTACAATCATGTCGTAACGTCAGATAAAAATAAATCTCTGAAAATTCCTAAATTGTTACAAAAATCCATTTTTCGACTGACGGAAATTGAAACAATAGATAACATAATCGTTTTGATATCCCATTTGAATAACGGATTGTTAATGATGTTTCATAAACCTAACGAAACTTATTGGAACTATGTACGTATTGCATGGTTTGAAACTTACTGTATCAAAAGAGTAGAATTAACATGGGTTGTAATAAAATATCAAACTACATGCATAAAGGATACGAAGCTACAGGGTCATTAATACAGTAGTTGCCAATATTTTATAACAGTTCTATGCAGTCTGAAACGAAAGCAGAGTACTCATCAGAACAAAGCCTTGTAAACAAAGATCAAGATGAAAGTGACGAGAACTGCACAAAGCAAGATAATAAAAATCAATACGAGCGAGACGTGTCCTACTCATACCATTGGAATACATACCAAGACGATGCAGATAAGTACGCCCCAAACCAAGAGAATGACTATCAAGGTGAGGCAGATGAGTACGACTCAGACCATGAGAATGACTATCAAGATGAGGCAGATGAGTACGACCCAGACCAAGAGAATGACTATCAAAGTGAGGCGGAGGAGTACCAAGACCTAGATACTGACTATCAAGATGAGGTAGTTATAATACATATCACACTATTTCTACTTTTTGTTTAAATGTTACACAAAATATACATAATATATAAGATTTAACACAGATGCTATACACACATTATGACACCTTTTGTTTCTAGGTTTTGTTAGAAGTATACACAAAATATACATAATACATTTACACTAGATTATACACAAAAGGTATAACTATAGTATATTCCACATTTATGTGGTTTTTGTTTGATATATACACTGGATATCAAAGGTAAATCTGACTTGTGATGTTATTATACATAGGTTCCTTGGCGTAGTTGTATCAAGTTTCTTTTCCATAAAGACACATTAATGTAAGGTTATGAAAAGTGACAACTTCCTAATTGATAAGATGAAAACAATGTATGCATACCCTAAGACTTAATATGAATAAAAACTTTCACCTTCAAGAAATAAACCATGCATGTCCGTTTTTCTTATTTAAATATTTTTTATTATTTTTTTCATTTCTATCTTGAAAATTTGATCACTTGTTCAACTATGGGAATTACATAGGTCTAGCGATGCATTCTAGCGGAAGCATAAGCAATCCACATATCTAGTTATTGTCATACAATGGTGATTCAGATCATTAACTCGTAATTAAATTTTGCAATGAGAGACCACATGATACTATGCATTTCTTAAGTAAAACGCTTATGGAACTTACCGTGTTTTTGTATGAATATAGGACAATGAGACTTTGAATCCAATCTAATCTGTTGGGACCTTTTTTCAAAATGGCAAATATCAATAAAATGTTTCTATTAGTATTATGTGATTTTCTAAACTTTCTTTAAGAAATGAATATCCCATTACTTTTCTAAGCCAAATATACGTCGCGTAGAGGTCATAATTACTCATAGTTATCATATTTCATAGCCAATAATACTACATATAAAAGTGTCAAATCAATTTATCTGATGATACTTGTATAGGAGATATATATAAATCAATTATCTGAGTGCATGCATTTTATACAAGTATATCATGGATAACATACATTTTATCTCCTATCGTTATTGACGTATTGACGTTATTCACATNTTCATTTCTATCTTGAAAATTTGATCACTTGTTCCAGCAACAGACAATAGTTCACTACATGTAATCCTTCATTCAAATTATCAATACATTTTCTTTCACTGGCATTTTCCTTTTAAGTAAAGAGCACTACTACACTAGTTATAATCACAAACAAGAGCTCCAATTTAGGGTATTATTAATTGTGTAGTTATCCCCTTTTTATTTGATTATATGATTAAACATATTTGTTTGATCACATACAATATCTGACAAATGCCAATTTTATATAACTAAATTATTCAATTATTTAGTAGACAGTTGTCAATTATTTCTATCATCCAATTATTCAGATATAATTATCCTTTAGCATTAAGATTGTTTACTGACATAAACTAATGCCAGAATCACCAACTCCGTCAAGTTGATTCGTGCTTTTGTATATGATTTATGTAAATATGCCGTATGAGATACATCATGGAACCTGCTAAGAAGAACGATGGGAATAACATAGGTCTAGCGACGCATTCTAGCAAAAGCTTAAGCAATCCACATATCTAGTTATTGTCATACAAGAGTGATTCAGATCATTAATTCGGAATTAAATTTTGCTATGAGAGACCACATGATACTATGAATTTCATAAGTAAAAAGCTTATGGAACGTACCGTGTCTTTGTATGAATATAGGATATGAAACTTTCAATCCAATCTAATCTGTTGGGACTTTTTTCAAAATAGCAAATATCAATAAAATGTTTCTATTAGTATTCTGTGATTTTCTAAATTTTGTTTAAGAAATGAATATCCCATTACTTTTCTTAGCCATATAAATGTCACGTAGAGGTCATAATTACTCATAGTTATCATATTTCATAGCCAATAATGCATACATACAAAAGTATCAAACCAATTTATCTGATGATACGTGTATAGGATATATATATAAATCAATTATCCGAGTGCATGCGTTTTATACAATTATATCATGGATAATAAACATCTTATCTCCTATCGGTAATGACGTTATCATATACCGTGTAACTAATATATGTTTATCCCTAAGAGCCATACATAGATTTCTGTAATACGGGTGATATGCTTACATTGTCCTAATGGGAGAAATGATGACTCTACGACCGAGTGAAATACGTTTTACCCAGCATTCTATCAATCATGTTTTTGCCAGAGACTCAGATCATCCCAATAAGCAAATCGGCGAAACATTGGATGATCTGTTGACAGGACATCTTAAAATATCTGATATATCAGAAATCAGGGTCGTCAAAAGCCGTAGATTCTGGTACACACTTGATAACAGGAGGCTGTGGGTGTTTCAGATGCTGGAGAGATTCGGAAAATGTATAGATATTCCCGTCCGAAGAGTTTATGACGGTTTGACGGAAGAAACACTAACAGCAATGAAGCATGGCGGGAGGACAGTTCGGGTATGCCGCGGCGATGCAGGTGGTCATCACTGGAAGACACTGCAGAATCCGTCTACAGTTGGTACACCTGGGCCGAATTCACGTTCCGCAAGGTTGAGGTCCCGTAACTCTGATAACAGAAGATCACAAAGACGAAGGGCGTTTCAAGAACAAATTGGTACATATTCTTACACATTTGATTCATTGTACACGTCTTTATACTATTTCATTTGATTTATATTTAGGGGATAGTACGTTGTTTTGAGTGGCTATACTGGCGATTAGAACATGAAATTTGGGTTTGAACTCGAGACCGATAGGTCGAGAGTTTAAACCAAATTTCATGTTCTAATCGCCAGTATAGACACGAAAAACAACGTACTATCCCCATTCTAACACACCTTAACAAATATACTACGCTAATATGTTTAGAAACATTGTATTTCCTTGTATAAAAGTACGTAGTAAAATACTTTGTGACCTGAACTGGCGATGTGTCATTCTGCAGCGGACTGACCAATCGGAAAGAAGCTTTCAAAAGTCGGTCATTTGGCCCCGCCCATACTGGCGAGAGCTCGATCTGTATGTTGACGAGGCGGAATATTTGGATTGTTCGTGAACGTCCTGTTATCAAAGTTTATACGACAAATTTGGATTAATATTGACCAAGTTCTTACATTTCCATGTCAATATGCATACCAATCTGTGCTTATCGACAAAATCGGTGATTATTTGTATAGATTTTTAAAGAGTTTTGTGTAAATGCATACGACATGTGTGAAACGTTTCATTTGATTTCAGATCTAAATAGATTCCTTCACACGGATGGAACGAACGTTTCAGTAATAAATGGAGGTAAGAACAAGGGATGTGTACTTTTTACTTTTTAATTCATTCAACAAATGCATTTTATCGGTCGTTTCTGTTCTGTTGCCTACTAGCTTTATCAGCGGGATTTCGCTAAGAGGCGAGCTTGACGCCATATTGTTTTGGCTAGAAACGGGGCGTGGCTTAAGTGCGATGGGAGGTTAACACGATTGATCATGATTCTATCGCAGATTAGAACATGGTCCGTATCCAATCAAAACACGCGTTGCAAACGAATCGTGTTAGAATTAATTTTATTGAACAGCAGCAAATATGAATCAACCTAAAGCATGCATGGTAGTTTACATTTTGTTGTTTTATGATTTGTCTGTGCTAAGGTTTACACGCCATGCTTTTATAATATTTTAATTTGTTATAGACGAGGATTCGGACCTTCAGGAGTACACTTGCCTATTTCCAGATCGTCCGCTTCCTGTGCAAAGTCATTCCTCACGATCCCTCCATATTGAATACTGTGACCCAATGAAAATCACTTGCATAAAATACACAATCAATATGCTCCTGCTCCTGGTCCTTTCTTCAGGTTCAGCAAAATATTCCTCGTGCTTCGGATTTTCGGACAAGAACAGATAAATGACCAACGGCGCTGGTCGTAAAAATATTCAGCTTATACGACCCGAGCTTTAAAGCAGGTGCCGATATGAGTAACGATGAGGATGATCTACAGTGGTTGGCTTATCATGTTGGGCATGATCATTTGATCACTCTCGTATAGCTGTGTAAGGTCACGGCTGTTTTGTGCCGTTTCCTGTTCACGCTTCGGCTGATTTCAGTGATTGTTAGATCAAAATTAGCTTTTTTATACTGTTTCTATACATATACAGGTAAATTAATATGTATAAACTAAACAAAAGTTCGAAATAGTCGCTAGTTAATCTTCTTTTATGACATTACTTCATAGTCAAAATAACAATTAGTCGAGGAAAACAACACATTACCAATGTGCTCTGTTGATTTACTGAAATCAGTCGAAGTGTAAACAAGAAACGACACAAATCAACAGTTGCCGTACACAGGTACACGACAGTGTTGTTACAAGGAGTGAAACAGTAATCATGGAATAATGTTTCAAAATCAATTAGTGTTACGCTTTCACAACAGTGCTTGTGATAATTATATTAATCATTAAACAGTTTGTAAAAAGTGTATTATTATAAAGTTTGATTGAGCTTGAGTGATTTTTTTAGATGTGATTCAAAAGGTATTTTTCAACGCTTACTTGATGAAAAGAACGTGTATTCAAAACTCATTTGTTGGAGGGAAAGGGGAATCAGTTTGTGTTTGAAAAACGGTTTATATAAACCTTAATTGGCATACCATGTAATATATATTTCTATTACATAAATTAGATAATTGAATGTTTGTTAATGAAGATTAAGCATGAATTACTATCAAATTTTACCACAATTTGTGTCATTCTATCGGAGTCTTTGTGCAATGTTACTGGTAAGCGTCTTATACGATATTGCAGCAAATATACCACCCCGGAGACATTCGTAATCCGTAATCCACACCTGTATGTATTTACACCTGCATATCGGAAACCGACGTACACATATGCGAGTCATTTTATTTGATATAAACGTAAAGACAAAGTACCAAACGCAATAAATGAAAGTTGTGACAAATGAATATATTAGTTTTAACAACCACAATGGATAAAAAAGACAAAGATGATAATTTCAATGCTCCAAATCGTTATAACGAACTTTCATTTGATGGACCAAAATATTTATACTATTTATGTTCATATCTTCTTATCAAATAAACAAATATCTAATCTTCCGTCGTTATTTTGTTAGTTTGTGCATTGAAATAGATTTTTATCGAACACTAATAAAATAAAGCACGATACAAATTGACTGGTTTATCTCCCTTATCTAAATTAAATTGACTTTGCACTGTCATTTGGACAGATTTGAATAGATAACATTGACAAAAACAAAACCGACATGATAACACCACACCTTTAGTAGTATCACAGCAAGATAGGTCATGCAAAATGAAAGCGAACCTGTGAACTTCCGGTTTCTAGAATCTGAATCAATTTTCTGATAACTAAACAACTGTGTTAGTTCAATAGATAAACTTGATACGCTATATGTATCAAACTGTTTGTTATCACATTATTGCGTTATACCGTGATATTGTTTTATTTCATATAACATAACTAGTAAAGTGTGTATAGCATAAACCGTGTCAGTATGTGTAACATTATCATGCATTTAAGTTTTCATCAGTATCTAAATGAAGGGAAAATATTGCTTTATTTTATCAAATGATTCGTGTTGTAAACCAAGTGCTTAAGCTCTATCTGAAAGCATACAAAAACGAAATAGACTTAATAAAGCAGGATAAGGTCTAAGTGTTAATACAAAAATCTTTTTATACACATGTAACACTTTTCATAATGATTATGATTTTAACATTTGCATATCGTATATGGTTTTTTTTTGAAGATAACTGATATACAATTTATGATGTGTATGCTTTTAGCAGAGAATAAAAATATAACTGAAACATATGAATATATCGTATAGTGTTCGTTTTCAAATAATGTCTGTCGTCGTTTTATCTCTGGAATGGCTTCCAGTACAGAAATCGTTTGTATACTGAGAGTTCATGATAACCGTAATAACTCAAATAAAAAAAGTCTCCTAACATTCTTTTTAGATCCTATTCATAGGATGTTTAAACTTTCATTATCTAAATCCGACAGTATACGACTGACGAGCTCGATAACTCATTCATTCCTTACATTTCATAATCAACTAGTTCAACCTTTGAATTGGAAGAGTTCAAATGTGTCCTAAGGGGTGAATGAGTTAAAGCACATAACATATTGTGGATAAAGTACATGTGTTGTCGTCTGCTATTGAAGTCTACAGTCTTACAGACTTTATAATATTGCTACATACAATGTACTCATACTTAATCAAAGGAATTATGAAAATGATTGAATTGATAGCAATATTTCTCTAGTGCAAGGATCTTTGTTTAAATCTAACACAATGTTTACTTTACACATATTACGACGTGACATATTGATCTTAGTACTTCTCATTACGAATGACGTAGCTTTAATCCTAAATCGAAACCGAAACTAAATTTAGATATTTGTACGTCCGAGGAAAAAACGTTTTTGTCAGGATTCAATCTGTACTGTTTTTGACAAACAATCTGAGCATGCCAATAGCAAAATCGGCTTCATATTGGACGCCCTGTTGATAGGAGAGTGTGATATCTCGGACATACCGACCAAAACTTTCGTGAAAAGTAATGGAGTATGGTACACGCTCGATAACAGGAGGTTATGGGTGTTCCGGAGGTTAGTAGAGCTGGGTCATTGTAAAAAGATCCCGGTCATTGAAGACGTTTATATTCCCTCAGGAAAATTTACAACAAAATGTGACGGGACGTCTATTTATGTACGTGGCGGTCCGGGGGGACACCTTTTGAAACGCATGGAAGATCAATTGTCTGACGACGACTGTTCCGATGATAATATCTCTGATGACGAGAATAGTTATAAATATCTTTAGACAAGGACCCTACTTCGACAGTGACCATTAGACAAATTGAACCCTTACGTGCCATTTCTAAAAGTGACTTCTTAAGAAAACTGAATCCAGGGCTCTAAATCTAATATTGAATAACTGACCAATTGCTTTCGATCCCTAGCAATGAAATACATCGTAAATTATGCATTAATTCTTCTTCAAAAGTAAACAAAATTGAAGTAAATAAAAATAAAAAATCAAGAAAGGATAACTTTATCAAATGATCTTATATAAACGCTATGTGATGAATTTAAATGGTTTCTGAATTTGAAGTCAATATGCACGACTTCAAATATCGAAATAGCAATTACCATTTCTCGTGAGCTTTCGTGATTAAGGCATGAGTTACACCATATTTAATTGTTTGCTACAATTGTCAAGTTATAGACATCAGACTCCTATAAGAGAAATGTATTAAAAATATAGTGTCACTATTTTAACATAGTATAAAAAGTGTGTATGAATATACTGAAAGACACCAGGCACCTTATATAGAAATATATTTGAACTATCACTTCAGCTATTGTCAATACCTATTGTGAGATTAATAATAATATACCAGCTCTTGAGAAAGATGCATGTACATATGTAAACTACTTAGTATGTACATGTAGAAAAACATTAACAGGTTTCAATTATAAGATCAATTCCTATTTCCCCCTATATGGCCGTGTCAAGAATTAAGTGGTTCTTTAAATAGAAAAAAATACTGTAATACTGATTACTGAAACAAAAGCGAAACTAGGGTTCCAAGAATACGAACCTGTAACTGAAGAGAAAGCGCAACCAAGGTTCACAGCAACAAAACCGAAACTAGTTTTCTAAGAATACGAACTTGTAGCTGAAGAGAAAACGCAACTAGAATTCCAATAATCTTATCCTGTTTTGTGAAAATGAAAAAATTCCTCTGTTAAACGGTATAATGAAGGCTGTCTCAATTTACGTTTAAGTTAATATCTCAAATATTTGAAATTCAAAATTAATGATTTCAAAGACATAGTATTTAACTGAATCAACTTTTAGAAAGTAACTATAAACATATGAAACAGTTGTTGTTTGGTCTATTCATTTTTGTGATCCCAAAAACTAAAATATATTATATCATATCTTAACACATTCATCCAGAGCAAAACCGGGTTTGGTTTTAATTTCATCATAAGTACGTATAGAAATTCTCTTCTTACAGCAGGAGTTTTAAACAAACCTATAATGGCTAACATACATTTTACTGTGTATTAATTAAGTAAAATGATTATATCTATTTGAAAGCTCTTGGTACTTCAAATCATGAATGACGTCATGCTTATCGTAAACAAAACTGAAACTGGTATTTCCCAGAAGGATAAATATAGATACTTGTTAACATTTTCAAGCAGGAAGGAATTATGTATCTACGTCCAAGTGAAATTCGCTTTAGCCAGGATTCTATCAATAACATATTCGACAAAAATTCATTACATGCTTATAGACGAATCGGTGAAACGCTGGACGCCCTGTTGAAAGGACAGTGTAACATCTCAGATATACCGACTATAAAGGTGGTCAACAGGAATGGAGTCTGGTTCACGGTCGATAACAGGAGACTCTGGGTATTCAGGAAGCTAGAAGAGCTGGGAAAATGTACCGATATCCCGGTCCGACAAGATTATAATATTCCTTCAAGAAAATTAACAACAGTAAACGAAGGGAGGTCAATAACTGTACGACGTGATGCAGGGGGCTCGTACTGGAAAACTTATCCACGTCCCTCTAGCGTGGGAACATCAACTCAGAGTCATCACTCTACCAGCTTTGGGGCCAGAAGCATGCCAACTCAATTTGAGTTTCAAGGAAATAGATCCATACCTGTACCATCGGCGATTCCAAGTTCATTCCAGAGACAATTTATGGGCTCTGATGTAACAAGAAACAGGTACGTTTACTTACAAATTATATTCAATATTTACATTTCCTCGTTGTACAGCCTTTGAACGCACCTACCAACTCAAAATGTTCTTACTGTAAGCATATCATAAACAACTGCCAGACTTTTCGTGTCTTTCCGTCATATTGTTGAAGGAATCGCTGGCCCATCATTTTGTGACGTCAAATTCATACTCCACAGAATTTCCTAAATGGTTTCTATTGATATCTGTCTCCTTGAGAAAATGGTTTGTAAAGAAAGAAATACCTTTTTACTGAAAACAAAGTCTCTTATATCTTTTTTACGTTATTTGTAATATCATGAATCAAACAGAACCGCCCAAAACGATAAGATATTTTGATTGTAATTTTGAGTGATGCATCAGGATTGTAATTGAACTGTATAATTATCATGATGCTACGTAACGGAGTCCTATTCCAATACCTTCATCTCTTAGTTGAAAACTTTTAAACTTATTAACGACATGTTATTTACTACAAAAGTAATTTTGGTACTATAGGACTACATAATTGGTGGGGTTTTTTCTAAATATATACAACATTTGATATAGCGCCATATTTAGCTGACATAAGCCACTCTAAACCGCTTTACAGTTCATACATATACAATTTTATAAAATCAATACAATTAGCATATACATTAATCAATACAATATTGAGGAATTCGCAGGAGCTGCCTTACCATAAATATACCATATCGTATTATAATACTCTGTTTTAACATGTTACAGTCCAGGTTATATGCAGCCAGCAGCTGGTCGGTTTAGTTCGACAGGATTTGCTTCTCCGATATACTCTCGCACGACTGCTCCATCTCCAAGTCTTGCATCGGTCGAATTGCTGGACCCAGCAGACGTCCGTTACACCAAAGAATCCATCAAGGCTCCTCCTTTTGGTTCTTCCTATCAGTTCACCAATCCCATTCTCGTCTATCGGGCTTTCGACGAGCAGTGGGCGCTGGACGGTAACCGACGGCTTTGGTCGTACAAGAGTGCGAGGCAATACGACCCAAGCCTGAGGGTTAAGGCGACAGTAAAGGACGACGAGGAGGAATTCTTAGAGAAAATGAGGGCTGACCGACCATGGCTAACTTTGTTGGACATTGTACAAATGGGTGAAACAGTGACAGTTGAGTAACATGGCACTGAAAACATTGCAGTTAAACAATAAGGACAACTTTGTAGATGTTTATTTTAATAAATCATAATTCTTTTTGACGGAGACCAATTACAAACTTTGCTTGAAAATGGATAACATTTCATTTGCTAGAGGGAATGATTTATTTGATAGTTTGTAGACTGGCTACCAGCCCCTAAGTTTTATGAAAATTTTCTCAACTACATTTTACTACTAGCTTATCTCCCACTAGTTTTCAACTTAGGCATCCAAGTGATAAAAGATATTAGAGGTATTTTTTCTTCTAAATAATCCAATATTCTAGAGACGGGGGCCAGTCTAGATAGCTTGTAGAAGGGTATTTTTCAAAGCTTGTGTTACAGAAAGGTATGTTCATGTTATATGTTATGAAAATAATAATAATTGTTTTTATAGGTCAACTGTCCACATGTATACAAGTCTTACCGGGCACTTTATGTCACTAAGAATAATTTAATCTGATGCTCTGATAGGTCAAGTGTCCACATGTATACATGTCTTACCGGGCACTTTATGTCACTAAGAGTAATTTAATCTGATGCTCTGATAGGTCAAGTGTCCACATGTATACAAGTCTTACCGGGCACTTTATGTCACTAAGAGTAATTTAATCTGATGCTCTTATAGGTCAACTGTCCACATGTATACAAGTCTTGCCGGGCACTTTATGTCACTAAGAGTAATTCAATCTGATGCTCTAATAGGTCAAGTGTCCACATGTATACAAGTCTTACCGGGCACGTTATGTCACTAAGAATAATTTAATCTGATGCTCTGATAGGTCAAGTGCCCACATGTATATATGTATTACCGGGCACTGCATGTCACTAAGAATAATTTAATCTGATGCTCTTATAGGTCAAGTGTCCACATGTATACAAGTCTTACAGGGCACTTTATGTCACTAAGAGTAATTTAATCTGATGCTCTAATAGGTCAAGTGTCCACATGTATACATGTCTTACAGGGCACTTTATGTCACTAAGAGTAATTTAATCTGATGCTCTGATAGGTCAAGTGTCCACATGTATATATGTATTACCGGGCACTGCATGTCACTAAGAATAATTTAATCTGATGCTCTAATAGTTTAAGTGTCCACATGTATACAAGTCTTACCGGGCTCTTTATGTCACTAAGAGTAATTTAATCTGATGCTCTGATAGGTCAAGTGTCCACATGTATATATGTCTTACCGGGCACTGTATGTCACTAAGAATAATTTAATCTGATGCTATGATAGGTCAAGTGTCCACATGTATATATGTCTTACCGGGCACTGTATGTCACTAAGAATAATTTAATCTGATGCTCGGATAGGTCAAGTGTCCACATGTATACAAGTCTTACAGGGCACTTTATGTCACTAAGAGTAATTTAATCTGATGCTCTGATAGGTCAAGTGTCCACATGTATATATGTCTTACCTGGCACTGTATGTAACTAAGAATAATTTAATCTGATGCTCTGATAGGTCAAGTGCCCACATGTATATATGTATTACCGGGCACTGCATGTCACTAAGAATAATTTAATCTGATGCTCTGATAGGTCAAGGGTCCACATGGATATATGTCTTACCGGGCACTGTATGTCACTAAGAATAATTTAATCTGATGCTCTTATAGGTCAACTGTCCACATGTATACAAGTCTTGCCGGGCACTTTATGTCACTAAGAGTAATGCAATCTGATGCTCTAATAGGTCAAGTGTCCACATGTAAACAAGTCTTACCGGACACTTTATGTCACTAAGAGTAATTTAATCTGATGCTCTGATAGGTCAAGTGTCCACATGTATATATGTATTACCGGGCACTGCATGTCACTAAGAATAATTTAATCTGATGCTCTGATAGGTCAAGTGTCCACATGTATATATGTCTTACCGGGCACTGTATGTCACTAAGAATAATTTAATCTGATGCTCTGATAGGTCAAGTGTCCACATGCATACAAGTCTTACCGGACACATCAAAGGGCGTTTCTTAACCGTCTCATGTAAAGGGATATATGATTGTGAAATTGTGATCTTTATTTTTACTATTTCAATTGTTTTAAATGTATTGGTTTGATATGTTTATAGTTTTAAGTTATTCCGATGTTTTGCCAAATTGTATATAAGAAAATTGCGAGTTTAAAATAAATTCGAGAGCTTTATATTTTTTATGCATGTTGTGTTCAAGTTTTTCTAATTGTATAGTGATAGTTGTAAATTAGTGAAAAACAAAAAACAATTTACAAAATCAGAAAACATTAGTTAGACTCACACCGGATGGAACACTAGTTTTTACATCAAATTGCAAATATATGGAAGAAATGAAGATGTGAGATTTTTTGAAAAACCATATATTGGTGCAAAAGAGAATTAGAAAGTCATATTTCGTTTCTAAGTCATAATTCGTTTCTCGAATTAAAATTGTATTCGGTTTACGTTTCCATCAGGATAATTTCTGTCAAATACAGGCTGGTTTGCAGGTCGATAATATATATACAGAATATTTGTTTTTGAGTTTTTGGTTGAGTTACTTCCCCCTGCGTATCAATCTAGGTGGTAAAGCAGTAATTACTTCCCTTGTTGGTCTGAAGGTTACCAATCTCCATCTCGTGCACGCAATTTATGGTAATATCTTTGTTTGTTCAAAAGACTTAATTCAAATCTAAAACAAACCAGGCATAGTATCGATGTTGTTGATAAGTACATTTTTTATATAACTTATCGTGAATGACAGGTAATAAATAACGTCCTATCAACCGCTAATGTCTTTGAAAGACATGCATACATGAAAAAGGTTATATCACACAACTTGTGTTAACTTTGTTCGATATATTTTGTCTATCTCTTCTTTGTATCCTCTCTTAAATATCTTAACTATATGTTATCATCAAAAGTTAAGTCACTCTGAAGTTGCATGATAGGCTTTGCGATAAAAAGTTTATATTCGAAGAGGATTTTGAAATGTTTGTAAAATTTGTGTTCGATTTGTTTGCGAAATATCTTTTGGAATATAAATGTGCTAAAGTCAAGTCACAAACCCACCTCTTTGGATAAACAAAATTGTCGTTTAAAGTTAAAATAGATAGCATCAAATATATTTTCATTTAACTCTCTCATCAATCAGAATCTCTTCCTCAATAACACCAAACAGAACAACTTTTAAAACATCTTGATTATGACATGAAAAATAAGGATATAAAAAATTGATTACAAAATTGAAAACATCGTAAATTTGTCAAGTTGCTCAACTAGCTATTACAAATACGTACTTACAAATGTATATTACTTACAGTTTTAACATGATCAATAATAAAAATGAACTCAAGTTAAAACATGATTCCTACTCCAGTTACTTCCCTTGCCATAATTGTGTAGTAATGCAGGACTCGTTTGTTCATCATAGTTTCATCATCATCACCACCAGCACCACCACCATCATCATATTTATCAAAATGACACTGTGATTCTTATTTATAAAACTAAAAAAAAACTAAAAATGAGACATGAAACATAGTTTACATCACATTGAAAACGTTAGGCAAATAAAAAAAAAATGTTTTTAATTTATTTAGACAAAGCACTACTGTATTGTTTTTGCCCGAATAAACTGATCGGTACAAATCATACTTCTACTACCATCATTGACATAGGAAAAATGTCTGTCAATCTTAATTTCGGAATCTTCCTGAAGATTTTTGTTTTGAAAAAAGATTCAATACAAAAATGATTAGATTCGAACCAAAATAAGTAAGTGACTGTTACTTTCTTCCTATGAATTTATCTCACGGTGAAAACAGCACAACTGCATTAATATGGATGTCTAGAGTGATTCATGTTGTTATGGCCTAGTAGAAACAATATCATGACATGATATTGTAATGGATTTGATTTTATAATCAGCGTTGGTATCGTATGAACAATATATACATGTAAATGTTGTTTTAGCTGATGGCAGCATTATATCGGCAACTGAATGTGACCTCGCAGAAAAAGCGTTAAACCCGTATTAAGTGGCTAGTTATGTCTCATTCATGCCAGGGGTTCTTATAAAAAGGGGGTGATTTGTCCAACTATAGGAGGTCGAAAGCATTCAACATGCGGGACAAATTCTCGAACGCATTAAATGATTCACTGCCTTGATAACTATAGACATATTCTTAACCCATTATAATAGGATTGTGAATCCAAACGTTTGTCATAGCGACTTAATTAACGAATGGTAAGGTCTATACGTCCATGATATGTCCAAACGTCCCTTCCTAGTGAAGGTGTGTAGGACAAATAATGCTGGGCTATCTTAATAATGGGACTGTAGCATAGTCAGCTTAAGGGGCTTAATCCAAAGCATATCACTTTATGTTGCCTTGGTCATGTACACTATATTCCATACCCGTCAATATATGAGGTGTAACTATTTTTAGACTATTCGATAGACTTGTGGTTGTCCGTTGTTAATAATATAGATCCATCAGGACCCTACAGTCATTAAACAGTAAAACACAACTCGACACAGGGCTTACACGAGTGTGAGTGCGTAGTTGAATATAATGGTTTATTCTTAAAATAGACATGCGATAAAGTAAAGTATACGCTTTTTACATTTATAGCAAATAATCTTTTTGTAGCATTTTCAATATTGCTTTATAAATTAGTATGCCTAAATATGTTATCTCCACTCGAAGAAAGAAATGGAATGAAATTTTTGATTTAATGAGGAAATATGGAGACAAATCTATACCATTCCCTTTAAAGTTATCTAAAATACAAAATTGTAATGGCTTAAAATTAGGATTAATAATCATATCTTACCATCTAATTGACATTTATTCAAAAATGGCCTTGTTGATAATCCTTACTGTTTTCATTGTAAAACTGAAAATGAAACAATTGTCCATGCATTTTGGGAAAGTGAAAAAGTACAAATACTCAGATTTCGAATTTCTATTAGATTTGATATTAATCCCATTTGCTTTTAATAAAGAATCTTTTATCTTTGTTCTCTATAATGGACAAAAACAATGAATAACCCAGTTATTCTAATTATAAAGCTATATATATATATAACGGTAGATATCTGCTGACTCACCTATCAATTCAAGCTCCAAACAAATTAATTAAGGAAAATATAATTCTTAAAAATATAGTGCTACAGGTAAAGGTGATACTTATCTGAATTTTGTTTTTAAATGAATGGAAAAAAGAGACAGATTATTGCATTCTCTATAGCAAAAAAATACTCATTACATAAAATAGCATATTGTTTTATACCCTGGTAATAATTGTAATTATTAGTCCTTCCTATTTCTTTAATGCCTCCTCTTATTTCTTTATTATTTCTTTTCTTTCTGCTAAAAAAGGTACATCAAATTGATGTCAATGTTAAAACGTTCACTTCAAAATAACTTTTTTCTATTTACTATCATATATTACAGTTATTTTTTCTTTTGTTTTTGTTGTTATTTTTAATAGGATACAATATCAATTTCAATTAGGTAAAAAAAGGCAAAGTATGAATTGTTCAAAGAATGTAAACGAGTGAGCGAGCTGATTAGAATGCATCGTAAATGTTGGAAGTGTAATGTGCTGTTACCAAAATTTAGAAAAACATACAAATAAGGTACAAAAAGCAATGTTTCAATATCACGTACAAAACACAATGATCACTCATAACATACATGCACCACCGACGAAACATTGTTAAGCTTATTGAAACGTTGTCAACAAAAAATTCATAACATACGTCATAGAGGCCAATACAATTACTGCTGTCCCTGTGCCAAAATGTTACTCAATACACTATAAGCATAGGTAAAATCGATATAAGGAAACGATATGCTTGACACTAGTATACAGATGCAGTCTATAACGCAAGTCAGCAAAACGAAATCGAAACCATGAGTATTTCTGTTCCGAGAATCTTTGATCAGCAAATACTTCCTTTGAAGGAAATATTAATGCAACTTAATCACTATGTCAGACTATACATATGAGCTGCTACCTTTAATGATTGTCATGTCATAGTGGGAGGCATGTTATAAATTCGAAGGCTCTAGAAGTCAGCAACCTTTCAGTCCTTCAATGACATAATTATTATCTTAAAAGGTCTTGTTTTGATAGGAATTATGAACGATTGTCTAATTGGTTAACGCGTAAAATGAAGGTTAAGGTCCTAGTTTACATTTGGAAATGTTTCAATGTATAAACAAAAGGGAATGGCTGTGATCTTTGTATAAATGAGTGACGTAATCCTAAACTGAAAACCGAAACTTACAATGATATTTCTTGGTAGGATAAAAATAGATAGATCTATTTAAAAACTGTTAATCGTGACTAATATTTTGTTAGACAAGGAATGAATATGGATCTACGTCCGAGTCAAATACGTTTTAGCCAGGATTCTATCAATAATAAATTCGACAAAAAGTCTGCTCATGCTAAAAGACCAATCGGTGAAACGTTAGACGCCCTATTGAAAGGAGAGTGTGACATCAGTCACATACCGCCTATAACCGTTGTCGACCGGGATGGAGTCTGGTTCACGGTCGATAACAGGAGACTCTGGGTGTTCAGGAAACTAGAAGAGCTGGGAAAGTGCACAAAAATCAGCGTCAAAAAAGGTTACCGAATTCCTTCTAAAAAATTCACAACAGTAAACGAAGGGAGGTCAGTTACTCTACGACATGATGCAGGGGGGTCGCACTGGAAAGTTTACCGGAGCTCGAACGAAAATATCACTGGCAGCGTAGCAACAACAGAGAGGTATGTTTCTTTGAAATACATAATTTGTTGAAAGCGTGAGTTTATATATATGTGTGTTAGATAATATCACTGCAACTATTTAAGGCAAAACATTTTTTTTGTAAAATCGTTTTTGGAATGTAAAAACAACTTTTATATCATTCTATTTTGATTATTTTACAGTCGAAGCAGAGTATACAGACATGACCGCTATCGCTGTCGGATGAGATACTATTGGTGTTAGAAATATTTTGGTAAAATTAGTAAACAGTGATATCTCATAGGTGTAGTACCATAACCATCTCTTACCCGTCTGAAAGGCAGACATTGGAACATTGGCTTAATCATGTGCACAAAGGAGGTGTGAAGGTCCCACCACTAGTTAGCATTAGGACCTTACACAGGACTAGTCGGGGCTCGCGTTGCCGAGGTGGATACAGCAACTGACTCTCTACTCTCTTGTGATGTTTGATTAGATATTAACAGACACGGATGTGTGTTGTCATTATCAATTATTTGTTTCTTTGTTTATTTATATATATCATTATATTTTTCAAGCCAATTGTTGTCAATATATCTAACTTAACAAAGCCTTGATATAATTTTGTCACTTGTCGGTCTATCGAGATACAAAAGAACACTGATGGTATCACATCAATCTTCTGTAACTTTAACAACTTGACATATGTGTTTAACATTCTCAGCATTTATTGAGGGAAATCGATCTTGTTTTATTGAAAAATACAGGACAAATTCATATAGATTATTTATATTTAACTCTTACAATGAAACATGATATGATTTTTTATCTGTGATAGTTTTTTTCTTCTAAACATGTTTTGAAGATATTTTTTATATATATTTATAGCTTTATATTATTATACCGTTTTTCTCCTGCAAAGTTTATGTCAATATGAATACTGCTTGTTCGGAATAAATTTTCAGTGTTATATATTATGTATGTTGTCTTGCTGGTTTCTTAATCTTATAGGAGTGTTGGAACCTGGGATACCAGAGTTGACACAACAAACAGGTATAACTAACGCTTAGAAAGCGTCATTCACTGAAAGCAAAAGGGAAAGTATACCTTGAAATGTCGAGATATATTTGTAAGAATCAGACCGGAAAGGATTTTTGTTTATTCTATTCCAGTCTTCAATATATAAAATGAAGGGTTCCACTGGGCGAAATAGTTCATATCAAATAGTCAACTAATTTTTTATGATAAACGCGAAATAAATATCAGTTTCTCGAATTGAAATCATAAAGTGCATCCATCATAATTTTGTCTTTTAATTTTCCGTTCGAGTTGCTTCGCTTGCTTCATTTTGTCTATGTAGAAATGCAGGAATTGTCTCCCTTTGTGGCAGTTCAAATGTTTTAGTCGTGGGCAATATATCAGTATCGGGAACGCTCATCCTGGGATTTAAATGTTTAAGTTCTCGTTGTACAGACTTCTGAAAATGTCTACTTACTCAAATATCGTAAGGAGGAATATCATTAATAAATGTTACTCTGAATTATTTTTCCAACCAGGCATTGTCGGATTTTTCCGTCATATAATAAGAATAATCAGGGATTAATCATGTCAAGACCTCAAATTACAACTTTGACGGAAATTACCGAATAGTCCCGATTGGTGTTAGTCGCCTGACGGAAAGGATTTCCATAGAAACCATAGATAAATTACCTTGTGTCCGCAAAAATGGTTGATCTACCATTTGACCAAACTTTGATATTTTTTCTTCTGTACTGAGCGTAATTATTAGGAAAAAATAATTTACATTACACAGGATCACCATATCCTCGCCATAATTAGGATACAAATGTATGAACATTTGCCTATGATATGAAAAGGTTTTAAAAAATCGAGGATAACGTGACTTGTAAAGTTCTGTTTTATTATTCCAGGTTTTAATGTACATACAACGAGTTATAACAATAACATACTTACAAATGTATATTACTAACAGTTCAATAATTATGTGATCAATAATAACTATGTACAATGAAATGGTGAGAAGCTATGAGTTCCTGCTAGAGTTACTTCCCCTGCCATTATAAACAGTCTGTGTAAAAAGCAGGATTTGCTTCATAATACATGAAAATTAGGATATCAGCTGAGCTGTCATTGCCGGCTTCTATCATCGATGAAAAGAATCATCAAATCACATGAGCTTGGCGACACTTTTTACTTGTTCCATCCAAGGATTAAACGGTCGCTATTAGACTATAGTCTTCAAAATTGCACGCTAATGATTGGTATCATCATCATCATATTCTCCATTCTCATCATCAACATCATCAACATCAACAACAAGATTGAATCATATAAATGTGCAGGAGTGTTATACAGACCCGTGATTCCAAATTTAAGCCTCAAATAAGAGACTAATTACCTATTTTTCCCCGATCACATCAGCATAAAAAGACATGACAGATTATCAAACGTTATGAGAGAAAAAGTTGAGCTGAAGTTTTTCACACCTTTAAAGACAAAATCAGTTTTACTCTCGCTCACTCACTCATTATCCTTTCACCCCAATCTTTCTCCACCAATTAAATCGCTTTTTCATTTGTCCATTATCTGCACTTCGAGCACTGCAGACGACATCTAATAACATTTCATAAAAACATTAACAGATGTTTAACAGCGTGGTTATACTGCCTCTACTATAAACGTGCCAACGTACAGACAGAACTCTGCATGTTGAGCGGTTACATGTTTTAGCGGGCACTTTTGTATAGCTATAATTGACGTGAGCGTGACTATGACGTAGCGGATACCCGTATGCCACTAAAACTATGTCAAATGTTCAGTATTACACAACGGATATTCGTTTGTCACTTGGGTTGTGTCTCTTACTCAATGTAACATCCCGGCTACCCGTACAATCCTCGGGTTAGGTCCCATACTAAATATGACGCCACGGATACCCGTATGTTATATCGTCTCGTACTTATTATGACGTCAGCGACACCGGATGTTCACTTATAGTTACCCTTGTCTTATACGTCATTTTCGTATAACAAAGTTCTAAATACACAACCTTAAAAACGAATGTCATCCTGGTGAAACAAAATGAAACATTCGCTTGGACAAAACAATTATATATAAATAGTATATTACACAAGGAACTGTGTTTCTGGGTTGGTCACACCGTTGAACTAGTTTTGGACATTCTTCTCAGTTAACTGTTTTCTGGGTTTTTTATTTTTCCAGACTCATAACAGAAAAAAACGAACCAGTCTGTGCATTAACGTACTTCAAGGGTTCAGCTACATCTCATCCAGAATTCATAATGAAAGTGTCCAGCACTTAGACTGAAAACTTGAATTTTAATTTCGATCCTTTCATTTTCTTTTCGAATACTTTGTCGAACTCGTCGCTCTGTGATACTGTGAAATGGTTCCTCCAGTCTCCAACAACACCTATAACAACCCAAAACAGCTTATGAA
Source organism: Mizuhopecten yessoensis (assembly GCF_002113885.1). Classification (NCBI taxonomy): domain Eukaryota; kingdom Metazoa; phylum Mollusca; class Bivalvia; order Pectinida; family Pectinidae; genus Mizuhopecten; species Mizuhopecten yessoensis. The sequence continues at coordinate 42,528 of NW_018403821.1, read as the reverse complement.
AACAAAAATCTTCGGGACATATAAGGAAATAGTACGTAATAGTTTAGGAAATTAGAAAAGCATGAGCATAACAATAAAAGTCAGATTAATACAATATACTCGGTCATTTTGAAATGTCAGCTATGCAATTATATCTGCTCTCTACCGATGCATCATAGAACATACTTGACGTCATTTAAACATAGTTTTACCTTTTGAAGATTTGACAATTTTCTCAACATTTATCAACCATTTCATATTTAGTGTCGTATGTAAGAACATGTTATGTTTGAAGGGTGTCGCACGTAGGAACGTGTCACGTTTCGAGGGTGGTGTACGTATGAACGTGTTATGTTTTGAGGGTGTCGTACATAGGAACATATCGTGTTTCGAGGATGTCGTACGTAGGAACGTGTTATGTTTTGAGGGTGTCGTACGTAGGAACGTGTTATGTTTCGAGGGTGTCGTACGTAGGAACGTGTTATGTTTTGAGGGTGTCGAACGTAGGAACGTGTTGTTTTGTGAGTGTCGTACATACTGTAGGAACAGGACATATTTAAGGTGTCGAATGAAGTACATGACTTGTTATATGTGTGTCGAACGTAGGAACGTGTTATGTTTTGAGGGTGTCGTACGTAGGAACATGTCATGTTTTGACGGTGTCTTACATCATGTTTTGAATGTGTCGTACGTAGGAACGTGTTATGTTTTGAGAGTGTCGTACGTAGGAACATGTCATGTTTTGACGGTGTCTTACATCATGTTTTGAATGTGTCGAATGTAGGAACATGTCGTTTTGAGAGTAGTCATTGAGATATATTAACCTTTGCGGAAGAAGACGTCGGAACCGTCTCTGCTAATAGACCTGTAAATGTGACCACACTTCTCCAGCTTCTTTGTCTTAAAATTCTGGAACTGCACTTGTGTTGCTATCGCAGAAACTGTTTCCGCATTGGTGGGGATTTCCAAAAACTTGCTAATGCGTGTTATCTCTTTCTTGCAGTCCTGGCAATTAAAAAGATAGAAAATCGTCACATGTGATGTTATTACAAGGATAAGAAATACCTAATTTAATTCCCCAGCAAATTTATGTGATGAGTTGAGGTGTTGATGTACCATCCAGGCTGACATCTACTCATTAGGCCTTGGGTTGATATATAGTATTGCAGCATTATCTGTTAATGAGCCCAAAAATTCACTCAGTTACCGTAGTGTGGTCATTATCCATAATGACCAATAACACTTAAACATCACACCATCTAAAGCACAGTGGAAAAGTAATCCCTCGGTTACTTCCATCAGAATCTGTATATATCTAGACTGAAGATTATTTAAGAAACCTTAAGAGTGTTAAACGAATAAACAAATATAATTGCAAGAAAAATGATACAGACTTTACAGACAAATGATAAGCCAGCTTGGCGACTTCTTCAACAACATGAGCACAGAAATCATCACATTGCATTAAAATGTTTCAATAAAATGAGACAGCAATACATCCCGATCCTCCAAATAAACTCTGAGCGATTTTGCAATTTATTCAATACTCCTACGCGATGCATAACACTATTAACAGGGATACTTAAAGTGACAATATAGAAACTGTCTACATTCTTTTCTTCTATACACATTATAACAAGGAATTTATAGATCGTAAAGTATACGATATATATGACCTATAGAATCCACAAATATATTCCCAGATTATTGTATCAGATAGAAAATAGGTCTCTCTCATAGTTCAATTCTCACCTTGTGCATTTAAAGAACATTGACCGAATCGGGTTAGCATCATTTAAACAAAACTGTATTACAATGTATAGGCTATTATATATTCTAATATATTATTAAACGAGTATTGGCGAGTCTGGTTTCATCATAGGCAAAACGCACAGAAATATGTTTGGATTTCATAATAAGATTGAAGATTTCAGAATCGCTGGAGAAGAAGTACCTTGTGGATGTCTTCATAGTTTACAAACAGAATGGGGTATTTACTGTTCTCTCTTCGAAAGTCTTCCCAGTCACGCACGTGATCGTACCAAGAACCATAACCCACTGCAAACAAACAATATTGCATATAACATATGTTGTATATCATGATTTAAACATTGCATTACGCTCCTGATAAAAGGGTATCTTTGGCTGGCAATCAAAGTTCCTGATATATTTTCCTCGCAGCATTTTATCATTTATTCGTATGGCTATTTATTCGTTTAATCTTTATTTATCTAATTTTTTAAACACTTTTTATCTCTATTTTTTTTTTCTTTTCTTTTCTTTACATTCTCTATTTTTGTCTTAGTTGTTTTATATTTTATAAATATTAATGTACTTATTTTAGTGTTTCTAAGTTATCTGTAAATTTTTATTTAAAGCTGAATCCATTTTATTTCCAGCTCTCATAATCTTGAACAATACTGAATCTGACTGCTGTATATATTTCCAGTGCCGAAATGATTTGAAATGCATGCATATACATAATACTTAATAATATAATTGAGTTGATTTGGACAAATTCAAAGAAAAATGTATATCTTTTCGTCCCAGTCAAATACTTATATAGGATACAAGGTTTAAATGGTAGTGTTAAGTATAGGGGAAACGATAGTTACATTTTCCCTGGTAGAAGAGGTCAAGGTAATCGTCCCAGGATCCGCTGTACACGTCTTTGAGTTTCACCATGAAGTTGTACATGGACACAGCGATGTCCTTGGGATTGCGCATCACGTATATTATTTTTCCCTTGTTCTCCAGGAAGTGTTGCGGAAGACACCGGAACCTCATATGTGATTGTAAAGTCCGGGGCGATGGCATTGCGTCGATGTCCTGAGTCCGGTAAATCTCAATGTTGGGGAACACCATTTCTGTAATCTCTTTTTTATTTTGTCTGAGCATAGACACGATCTCCCACACCCAGTTTGTTCCTACAAAGATAGTCAGCAAACATGAATGACAAACATGAGCCGTAATTTATATATATAATAATTTCTGTAAATTTCATTTTCGGTGGTATTTCCATTTATTACGTTTCGAGGAAAGACAACATTGATTGTGGAATCTTTCGTTTAGGCATAGTGGATCCGTAGCGACCAAAGATAGCTGAACTGTGTTTTATAAATCTGTTTATTTTACGTCAGCATTGAACAATTTCCAAACCGTCATGACAGTGGACCAAACCTGAGTTGGCATAGGGAGTGCTATACTAATCAAATTGCAGATGGGACGTCTTAACTTTGATGTTTGTAACATAATTTAATGCAAACCAGATTATGGATAGCAGCAGACGAGCATATCGTCATGATATTGAGATTTATACAATACAATTGTGAAGGTAAAATCGAATAGACACTGAACAATACTGTATTCTCTGTCATTTTATGTTTTACTTACTCATCCATATGAAATACAATACTGTGTGCATATTTGAAAAGCACTCTAACCCNCCCCCCCCTGAAAACCTTCATAATCTTAGAATGGGGTTATGCAACAGATGTACAGACCTGTCACGAGATGTTGTTCAAATATAGTTGGGAAACAAAAACATGCATATCATAACTAGAGTAGGGACGTGCGCAGACGACACACTGTCGTGACATTAACCGCTATATTTACCAGATTTGGGATAGGAGCAGACAAACATGTCATCCTTTCGTGTCTTCCATTTCTTCAGAGACGGCAAATGTTCAGATGGGCTGCCGTTGATGGCCAGGGGTAGATAAATTCCGTCGTAGTCCCAAAGCTTGCTCTTACAACCACTCCTATCGGATACCTCTACCATCGACATGTTAGCGGGCGAGTTTTGTAACCTGAAAAGACATGGTCAGAGTGTTCAACATGCATGATATATTAACCATATACGATAATGAGTTGGCTGTGAAAAGATTCCATCATACAGAGTCAGCCGATTACCATAGTTGTAATGCCGATAAGAAAACAACATCGCATTTTCTATACATTCCGAATCAATTCCTTTAATTTTACGACTTCGTCATATTTGGCGTGATAAATACTTTTCGTTTTGACAGTGGTTTTTCATAACGTCAGGAAAATATGATTTGCCATCATCCAGGTAGAAGGTAGAAGCACTGAATTTTCTTCTAACGAATGCCTGGAAAACATAGTTGCATTCGGTCGTCGCGCTATCTTGCATATCGCAAATATTTCACCATCATTGCATTTACTGTATCACTAATCATCGTATCGACGATATCGCCGTTCGTGCAATGACATTGATCTTACTTTACAATTCGCAACACCATCATCGCAAATATTGTCAACCTTACCCTACATATATCGTGCCATGATATCGCCCATATCGTATCGCAATCATCGCATTTTATTATCGCACGGTTTTTTTCGTTATCATCGAATCAATATCATCACAACTGAATTGAGCCCTATCATCGTTCATATTGTACTATTATCATCGTATCAGTATCATAGCACATACTGTACCGCTATTATCGCATCAGTGTAGTCGCATGTACAACATACCACTGTCTTCGTCCCAACATCACCCCACAAACTGAGATACTTCCATCGCATCAGTGTCGTCGCTTATATATAACATACTACTGTCATTGTACCAATATCATCTCACCTACAGTACTGCTGTCATCGCAGATAACCTAGTCATAATAACTTTTCAAATAAATCATACGACCCACTTTTAAGTACTTGGATAGGATTTTGATACCTTCAATAAAACTGTGTTGATTGCTTTATTTCAAAATACATCAATACAACATGTCAATATATACCAATGCTTCGTTTAAAATAAAATAAAAGGATAAATGAAATGTGAAAGAAAGTCTCCCGCGCTGCGTTGTGAACTCCACATTTTGAAAACATGGAAAAACAATAATAGTATGTGTAAGGTAAACAATATATATAGCGTGTTATTAGTTGCTTCCAAAACGATTGCTTCTTTCATTGTTTAAGTTTGTTTTAAACCTTCAGCAAATCGTCCGTCACAACTTTGCCGCCACATGCAATTACTAAAACTACCAATGTAAATATCTCGTGATGACATTTCAAAAAACATTGTAGACCCGGATTTTAGTGATATAGAACAACAGATATATGTAAAGGCCCTCGGGCTGATATTGCAGTCTCGGGTTGATACTGGGTGTGATATGGAAAAGGGCATGTTTTATTCTGTTTATTACATACATTCCAATAAGAGCTACTATCTTATGATCTATTTTATGGCTGATATGGAGAGGGCTGATACGGGTTTTGGGGTGTGATACGGCGGGGCTGATACGGATTTTGGGGTGTGATACGGCGAGGGCTGATATGGGATAGAGCAATTAATGTCGTATCGCATATAAAAAAAAACATATTTATTGGTAAATAAGTTCTTCACTTAGTACATCCGCGAAATGAGAACTAACAATTTTGAAATGACCATTGCGATTTAAGTACAGTGAAATTTAAAATAGGGCCCAACTAAAGGCTTAGAAATTGTTGACGGCTAAGTAAACATTTAAGAAATGAAGGAGGAAAATAAGTTTGGAAACAAAGAAAATAAAATGTATTTTAAATCTACCTCACATAGCCAATTAAAAGCACTTAGCTACATTTCAACGCAGTCACAGTAATATCAGAGTTATTATATCATATTTTGATGTTTAATTTTTAATGAAGGCTTGTTGTTACGTTATTTTAAAATAATTGAAAAATTATAAAATGAATAATTAATAAATAAATAAACTTGATCGAAGCACTTAAAGAACTAACCAAATGAACTCAAATTACCGGCATTGTATGTCCGTGAAATCGAGTTACATGATCCTGAATGTCTTATCGTTCGTTCTTGTCCTGACAAAGGATCGATATGGTGTCAAGGGAAAAAAGCGATATTTGTAAAATCAGCAAGAACACTGTAATTCCAAAGTAATTAATTTCAGTGCAATATGAGGCTGCAAGAAGAGGTATATTAAGTACAGTACAGAGACATTCAATGTGTACTTACACACACGCAGATTGTTTCCAATTTAATCAGTTTCCGAGATGTAAAGGACGGACCGATTTTAATAGCCATAACAGCGGCTACTAATAATGACAACATTGATAAGATATGACTCTTGCACCTCTCCGTCGCCACAATAACACAGAAAAACAGACATATACAAACGTTATAGGTGTTAGGGGTTTTGCGTCCTCGTAACAGCAGCTAAGGTCATATGAAGACTGTGTCAACTGATGAAGGGGCCTTTCAGAGGCCCTTTATATAGTGCCATCTCACTGAAATTCCATAACCTGTAGAGGTATCATGACACATCAACTGGTCAGATTATTCTGACAACCGGTTGCCCAGAGGTGCCTAGGGAGACACAAAAAAGCATGACATGACATGACCCTTTAAAAGAAAATAAAAAAAAAACTGTAGGCTTTCACATTAGTCGCCTCATACGATCATGTAGTGTGAAACAGTAGGACTATTATTTTATTTCCTCCTTCATTTTACTACTTTCCGTTTCCAAACATTTTGTTAATGACTCCTTTTCAGCTTTGGTGTTCAGCGTTTAACCGAACAATGGAAGTGATGGGTTCTGGCCCCTGACCAAGACCAACCTTAGAATAATGGCATTTACTCTTTGCTCCTGTTTCAGTTTTGAGAGTGTACAATAAGGACTGGTTATTCCGATGTAAGAATAATGTGACTGGGTTGGATTTGTCGTGTTACGGTGACCAGGTGCGGCTTTTCTTGTGTGGTTGCCTTTAAAGAAAGCCGGGTAGCTTAAATATTGTATACAGTGTCCACACAGTCAACCTCAACCGTTGCACATGATTGAAATTTTAGCAAAAAAGACCAAATAGAACCTAATCAATTGATTCTTTCCTCTACACCTCGACTTTTGGAGTCGCCCTGATGGTAGACCTATTGTGGTACGACGAAATATGCCCGACATATATCGTGTTGACTGATCCTTTCAATATAACTTTCTTGTGTAAATTTCAGAAGTGCCTGAAAACATTTTGCTGTAATAATGTCAGAACATATAACAGTTCTACGAAATCTTACATTAGTTTTCCAAAAATATGGTATTATATTTATTTTATTTTTTTATAACTTGGCCTGCAGTTACGCAATTATTGCAAATGTCTGTACATTTTTACAAAGATAATTGCATTATAATGGTCTCCAAAAAGTATTCCGCACACGTGCCACACCCCACATGTCGTTGCCACTAGCTCGTTCCCGACTTTAGGCAGGTGCCATGTGGTACATATTTGTGGTAATTACTTGTGATAAATGGTACTCATCTTCAGGAAACAGACGTAGGGTCAGAAACACAGAACCACTTCAACACCAAACGTTGGCAAGTCTCCTTTGAAAAGCATATATACAGAGCTACGAAAAAAAAGACTAATGAAAACATTCTGCAGAGTGAAAAGGAATGCTGAAAGGAGATTATCATCGCACAGATGTATGGAGAAACAAATAAAGTCGACAGAGACAATGAATGGCAATGCACCTAGGTAAGGTCGGTGTTCTTCAGTGAAATGATTTATGCTTATAATACATAGGGCGTACAAGGTTCGTCAAGTGTTACAACACAAACATCACAACTCATTACCATAAACTGGTTTAAGCTCAAGGTCGAGCTTCCTTCAGCACTTATTGCAATACTGACGGGACCCACATGTCCTACTACGAGAACTTATGTTATCGCCAACCCCTGTACACCGCAACACAATATACAGATATGTTTCTTTTGCTAAACTTTAGCCAAAAAATAAGTAGTTTTTTCTGATTGTCGGTCATATTCGCCAGCTTTTTTCATAATAAGTTCATGAACGTACTCCAGGTTCGTCAATATCTTCACAAAGAGTATGCAACACGTTTACGGATTCCAGTGAAATATTGTTTCAGAAGACACCAAATCAAAATAGCAATGTCATTCGGATTGACATAATATCATGGGTGAAAGATTTGAAAGTAGATATATATCTTATAAGCATACTTTGTACTTTGTAAATATCACTAACTCCTGTCTTTAACAATTCTTTTTCATATTATTTACACATTTTTTACGTATCGTTACGTATACTAGACTATGAAACTTATGTAAATAAGAATACATTACAGTTTGCGGTTGAAAAATATGCTAGTATAATGTGTCACATGGTTAGCACCCGTTATAGAACTTATCTAACCTGTGAACTTACTAATGTCGGGGTTCTTACCTATTGTTATGATGGTAGATTAAGAACAGAACAAAGCCGCATCACAGCGAGACATGATGAAAAACATATCAACTTATTCCTTTTTGACAGACAGGGATATTGTTCCCTTTTGCACTACCTGAATTCGTATTGTCAAGATTAATATATCAATACAATTTAACCACAAGTCGAAATATGCCAAGGCACAATTGGGTTCGTTCTGTACAAAAACATTCAGGAGAATCCTTGGTATTTCATACGTTATTCTAAAATTATAAGATATCATGATTGTTTTGAAGTTACGAAGTACGAACAAATGAAAAGCTTACTATAAATTCGTGTGTAGTAACCACAAGTCGTAGGTTAAACTCTATATCGATATCTGTGAATTGAGCAACATGACAATGTGTGAGTGAAGAGTGTCATAAACTGCAGCTTATCAGGTAAACTGACTTAATCCAATAAAATCTCTAAATATGTAAAGAGACTGGCTATGCGCGAGGGAATCGGTTAGGCACGAAAGTAATAAAAACCTATATATTAGTATACAATTGGAAAGATTTTTTTTTGGTTATTATTCAATATTTTCTCTCAGGTTACCTATTATTATAACTCTTTGGTTAGCATTCGATAACAATATGACATTAACAATTAATTTCTCGATCAATGATTGGACAGAAATCCTGTTGAAATTTTGGTTCATTTTGTTTGCAGTCAAGTAGGATTTTCTGGTAAGGATACAAACTACTAAAATATCTTTACAACAAATTCAAACTATTTTGTTTTTTAAATGAGCCTTGCATACTGACAATAAAACGGGGAAAACATGTCTGCTGTATATGTGAGAATGTGTAGACAAAATGTACGAAATGGAGTATTTAGCATATCTAACTCAGCATTTATAATCGAGTTTCATAACTACATATTCATTTCAAAAATATGTTTGACGTAAGCAGCGCATAAAAGAATGTTTCGAATAAAAAGAACTTTGTTATTTCTAAGTTTATTAGTCGTACATTTACAGTTACCTTCTCCTTCCTTCTGACACAAAACATTTTCTTTCAGTTAGTATTTTCTCTTATATACTTTATTTATCCATTGACATTTTACTTGCATCTTTGGAGTGCAAAAACAATTATTTTGTTTTATATTTGAATATGTTAAACCATGACTGAAACCGTCAAAACTTACGATTGACATGAACCTCGACACAGTTCATTTACGAGAAGATAAGAACATCTGGCTTTTACATATGCAAGGTTTTTGGCTGAGCGTTGAAATATCTAAACCACGGCATGGCATTATCTGATTTTGGAATGCAGTTTGACAGGTATTAACACGTCTAAAATTATGGAGCTGAAACCTTATCAAGGCCCCTGTTTCCAACCGGAAATTATCCTCGTAAGATTTTTATTTTTTTTGTATAATCAGTCCGTTGTACATTAAGAGATTACCCCCTGTGCGGTCAATTCGTATACTTATTTAGTCGTAGTCCTTCGATGTGGAGTAAGTATACTAACTACGTAACTATATGTTAGTAATTTGATTAATTTGATTGTTTACCAGGTGTTCCCATACATGTGTGCTATAAAGACGAGAAGCCAACCCGCACCAAGCGACAGATGTTTGAATAGGTGATCTTCACAGTAATAGGGATACGGCTACGGTCGCTTACTCTCTATGAACTATCTGTACCTAAGGTTAAACACCTTTTAAACTCTTTGAACGAAAGGTTAAAAGGCTATTTCAGGGATTTCAGCCATGCTGCATGCGTCTTTGTGGAAAAAATAATCCCGTAAAAAGCGTATTATCATTATAATCTATCTCTGTATACCTCCACTATAGCAATATAACAACGAAAGGCGGATACACATTGGTATCAATGCTATTAATCTGCACCTGGTACACGAAGACGTTACCACACAGGTGAGACCTTTAAACATGTACAGAAAGCACAGAGGGCATGCTGTAACACAATAACGTAAAATTAATCAGGTTAACATGACTAATAGACCACAATTAATTAACCTGTTAATTGAACATATACATATAACGTTTTCCGTCAAGGTGACCTGATGCTGAAGATGAGATACGTCCTTGCCTTCTTGAAATAAATCGATTCCGTCACAAATTATGACAAAGAACAGGTTTGTTTCTAAAATCTTAGGAATGAAAGTTATTTCGTCGAAATAGATCGTGACAACGAATCGCAGTGTATTCCCTATGATAGTCTTTCAGTTCAAATGACGTTAAAGAAAGTTCCCGTGGTGTATTTCATTATTAATGTTATTCAGTATACTCCTCTCTGCTCAATTTTGTAAGTAATCGGAATTTGTACAGCTAATCTTTGACGGTAGTAACTGTCGGAAGTTAACTTATCAAACATAATTATTAATTTACATATGAATAACATCTTTGCAAAGTGAGCTTAAATGAGCTTACCTGTGATGGATCAAGTATTCGGCCAAATAAAGTTCGAGGGTAATGTTTCATAGTTTTATAGCAATGGGAAGCAATCACGGTCAACCTTAGTTTAGTACTACGGCAGGGTAATCATTCATCTGTACCGGCAGTTCTCAGTATCTACGTCAACAGTTAACCCTTTGATCTAAGTGCTTGTCAATAATATGAAATGAAGCAAAGGTTGAAAATGACACTAGCAATAGAATTAAATGATATTTATTTGATTGCAATCGTAATAAATCCAAGGAGATGATGCTTTTTCGTTTAATTTCTCGGTATCAGATGGCAAGGATGCTCTTTTGCGTGTCGTATATTAACACATAATACACTTAAGTGGCAACGTAATTCAGTTAAATGCAGTATCAACTGGTATCTGTAGCTGGTAATGTCTCTGGTTGCTGCACCCTCGGGATAATTACACAAGGGCGCCCATATCGGGCTAGGGCGCAATAAACCTTCGAGCGTCACGTGTCACGTTTACTTACGGGATATATCTAAGCACACACACACATATATATATATACGATCTAATAAAGCGTGTTGTGTATTAGACACCTCAGCTTGTACAAGTGGCCTTTTCAGTTTGCTATCGTACAGACATCAGTTCTAGGTCGATACAAAAACGCACGTAACAGCCAGCACTTTGTTGATAAATACAGCAATGGAGATATCACAGGTATCAGTTTAGATTAAAATTATATTTATACAGTCTAGCTGAAATGAAGGACACGTATATCATCAAGGGCAACTGATAGATAACTCTTATGCATACACAGGATGTAATAGAAAGATAAACACGAAATTAGCAGACAAAAATGCCAATTCATTCATTCATTATTTTTTCTATAGGGGTTTCCTTCAAATGGCTTTTATTGAATAAGTTTATTGCTATGTCGCATGCACACAATTAAGACATTTTCCTAGTAGGATATACATATAATGATTAAAAGGGTTTAACAAGCATTAAAATGATATGATATGAATTGGTTAAGTTTTAGATACTCCCTCAGAAAATAAAGAACTGGTATTTTTATATGAAATAATATACCCTTATCCTGATGCTTTGACTTTGACTTTTATTATTTCTTTTTATTACTTATGTTATTTTTTTTATTATGAAATTGTATGCATTCGTGTTAGTAAAATAGGACGCACCGCATTTTTGTTTCAATGAGCTTTTTAAATAATAGTTCCAACTTCAATATTTCAGCAATTTGATAAACTAGAAAAAATAATTTGCAACTGAATTATACAAGAGCTTTGTTTCAATGCATGTTTCCAAATAACCATGTAACACTTCCCACAAAACTGGAAGTATCAATATATATAATAATTGATACAAAAATACCATATTTTCCTACATAAGCTTTATTCTATAATATTGCATGCAGACAGGAAAATATTGCACAATTTTGCACAATAATCATTATTATTTATCAAATCATTAATACTTTTTCACACTATATTGGCCCTGGCTATAGTAATGTATGCGTTTGCACTAAGACTTACCTGTAAGATGCTGTAAATCTGTATATAAGTGAGGAGAGAGTTAAATCCGTCCGGTTGCCGTCGAGTTGTCACTGTCAATGGTCAGCGGCCGTCACCACGTCAGTTTTATAGCCCTAACTTACTCCAACACCTGTTTTAGGGTGCACACGACACTCGCTTCTCTAATTGATATTCCTATAAATATTTCATACATAACCCCTATAGTAAAACTTCTAGGTAAACTCCTGGATAATGCACCGAGTGACCCCTCCGCCTTCAATCATATGGGAGAATTCCACGTACGCCAGTAGCGTGCTGATCACACGTTGGATCGTCATTCACAGGCGAGGCAGTTGTAGTGTGCCCACCCCTGATACTCATTAGCCAATCAAATCCGCGCGAGGCAGGACCAGGGCTCATAGCGGCGAACACTTTATCACCGGTTCAGTAAAGACCGTCGGTGCATACTTTTTAAAAGTAATTTCTCATTAAAAAGGAATGCAAATTAAACGTATAAAAATTATTGTGTGTTGTTTTATATCTATATTTGTTACCACCTTGCATTCAATTGTCTGCATTTTGTTTTGTTTATCATTTATAAAGAAATATATATACTGCCATTTAGGAAAAAAATATTTGAACTTTATTTTACCTGTTTTTAAACTTAATCTTAAGTTCAAAACGGTTTAAAGTACGAATATTTCTATCGTAAAGCGTCATGATTTTGATCACTAATATTCCGTAAAATTCATTTACCGCTCAATAATGGCAAAAGGATTGGAGTTCCGTCTTCATATGGATTTTTTTCAATTTCGTTTAACCCGGGTAAGCTTAAAATATCCGGATTACATTTTTCTTCTTTTTTCCCTAGAAAATCCTACCAATTTACCTTGTCTTTGATTGGATACGTTCATATCAATTATGTTGCGACGATACAAACCACTGATAAAAGGACAACAAAGGAAATGTGTTTTGTTGTGTAGCAACCAGACAAAGAATTAGAAATTAGTTTTACATTGTAACTTCTTCTCAGCATTGCACACATGCGTTTGTCTCTGCTTTATGTGCAAAATTGTGATCATTTATAAGCTTCCTCTGCTGCAGTATGTAACTGTCTAAATATCATGGAGGGACTGCCATACCGTTCATCAAAGGAGCACTGTAGTAATACTATTAAAATAGCAGATACATGACGTGTTTTTTTCTTTGGTTGCAGTGGTTATAATAGTCCGGAATATTTTGTTGGTTCGCCCCTTGAGTACGCAATTCTTATCAAAGTTATAAAGTATTATTAATAGCATATCACGAAAATTTACAAAGAGTGGCAAATTTATATCGGTTACATGGAAATTATTTACTCCATAGCAAGTACCTACTGCTATAAATTACTCGGTCACGAAATCGCCTCCTCGACCGTTGGTGAGATCACGCTACACCATACATGTAGTACTTCTAATTAGAAACATGGCGGCGAAATTCGTGTGAAATTACGATCAAACACATATCATCCGAATAGAATAATGCAGGCAGAGTCGGACAAACGGTACAGGACACTCGATATTAGAGCGCCATGTCAGTAACGTAAGGCCAACAACTCTTCCAACTGTCAACAACATTGAGTTTCGCTTGTTTTGGGTTCGAGAGTATAAACGAACTTCCTGTTTGTGATAACAGTCAATCGTTACAAGATACTATAAATATTCACACTAACGAGACTCGTCACCTCATATTAAGTGTATAGTGCGTCTAATTAGAGTTCGTTGGTTCGAATATAAACACAAATACGACGGGGGCGTTATCTAGCTGGTGTAGATTTTAGAACAGTGTGTAAGCCGAGACACTTTGGTTACGGTAATAGTATTGTCTGTGTGCTCGTGTACTCCAAAGTAGGTAAAAAGTACATCCTTTGATTGAGGCGTGTAAGTGGACCGATCAGCCTCGCGATCGAGGCTACACGTATCTCAAGGCGAGCTGATAATGAACGCAAGTGCCCTTCGTCCAAAAAGTTTTTATTTGACAAATAATTGCATCCGACTTTAGATGCTATTTAACGTTTTTCATAAATGTTTACGGTAATTCGTATTATAGATGAAATAATAGATAACTTCTACAATGTATTGATTTGTTTCACAATTAAGAAGTAGAACTCCTCAATTTAGCAATGCATTTTGCTGATCAACTTTTTAATTGTCAGTGCGTTTCGTTTCTCTTTCGGTTTCGTTATTTTCTGTTCCGCTCCATGCCGTTCCGTCATCCCGTGCCATGTTTTAACAAAACCCAGCGTTGTTGGCAGCACTTGTAACGTTTACATGTCACTGCGGTCAGTAGTCGCGGAGGGTTCAGACCGCAGCCCAGAGGTCAAGCCTCAACTTAGCGGTTGTGTACTGGTTTGTATATAATCCCAGTGTAAATAAACACTATAACATATCTAAACATACACAAATGTTGTGAGGAGTTTTTCTTGACAACTGTCAAGGACGTGAGTACGTGATTAGCCTTGTCGGCTGGATGTCTAAAAATCTCCCAACAAGTTCACGGCTATTTGGTGTAAATTACAACGGCGATTCTAAAGATAATTTTCCGGTGAATCTTATTTGTTTTTATAGATGTGCGTTCCTGGCTTATAATTTGTACCAAACACCAACGTTGACGCAGCATGCCTGTTGTAATGGCAATATAGGTTATATGTATCATGCATAAATCACATTCTCCATTCATTGGCATATCGCTACTGCAAACACGAAGCAATCTTTAGAACATACTCTGGAAGTAGTCTGCTAAATTATGTTAAACAATAACGGAAACCTTATTTTTTTTGCGCATCGAGGCTTTATTGTTTTGAAGTTTTAAGTAGTGGGTCATGGTAGCATTGGCATTACATGGCATTGCGGCTATAGCGGAGTCTTTGCAGTTTGAAGATTCTTTTCATTAATCTGCCATATTAATTAATTTGTTGAACTCCCTTTTAAGTTCTTGAGGCGTGTGTTCATTGAGGCATTCACTCATCTCGTGGTATAATACCATTTAGCTGAAGCGGTATAGTTTTTGTGTTGAGTATGTCTTAAGGCCGTTTAGCATATTTTCTGTCATTAATTGAATTTTTGAATGAAGTATTTGATCTTATGGATCTTTTGCTAGTTGATTATTTTGTTTTGATAAACAAAAACAGTACCTAATATACCAAATCATCATTATTGTTTAAAAGGAGAAGACTTATTTTGACCTTTTCGACTTGCGTTTGATCCCATTTAGGGTTTTGCGAATAAAATGTATTTATAACAAATAGTATATCCAAAGGTTTGTGGACTACAACTGAAGGGTTCTGTTTATTAATTGAGAAAATTCAAGAATTTCAAAGTTCCGTGGGTGCATAGACGATACCCTAAGATGTTTATGTCAGGTGCTGAATTTATTGGAACAAACAAACGAAGTTAAGAATAAATGCATTAATTAGATGTAACACAAGTCTAATTGCTGGAACCTACTTCCGTTCAGGTCAAATAAACATCGCAGCTTCTAAAACAATAAAAACTGTCACGGCTTATCAGCCTGACGCTACATTGTTATCGTACGAGCGAGGGTCAGATCCCATGTTGGCAGGGGATTCTAGTGCAATCCGACACCACCCGACCCTTTCCCCAACCCCATCATAACACAAACCCAATAAGTATCCACTAGGCCTAGTGCTCACGCTCGCTGTCGACAGATACATAGAACACCTGTTATCATCATTGGCTGCCGTTTGCCATTCCTGCAAATGCGACATCGTGAAAACGATATTTGTTATACATTGTGGATGTCGATACTTCACATTAAAAAGCAATGTCAGACGTAATACGTATGCTACTGATGATGTTTCCAACATTAACGCGGACTAATTCATCGACGAGCGTCAAGGTGTGTAATGCAAATTCAGATTAACACTTATGAATAGCATTTCATTATACTCTTTTAATTGCTCTTTATGTGCAGATTCGATTTGAGTTTGGAACAATAGATAATTATTACCACGGAATGAGGTTCAAAACTCAAGATGTAGTTCCTATATAAAATTAGATCTGTGACGCAAGGAATTCAGTATGTATGAAACCTACAACTATAATCATCAACATTTTCATATGGCTGGCCTAATTGATACGGGAGTACATTGGATAGGGGGGTATTTCCTCATCCTTGGGCATCGGGTTTTTGCATGTAAACTTCCGGTTTGTTATCTTGTTTATATGTTTTTGAATCTAGGAAGTTGTCACTACTTATAAAACTCTCAATATAAATGCTAGGAGTTAAAATGCGTAGTTGTAGCAAAAAGTGATAGATTTATTTGTCATTTGCCGTTCAATCTGCTGATAAGAGCCGTTTATTTCAAACAGTAATGTATAATACGAAAAGTGGTATCGCGATGTGCAAATTAGCACGGTCTGCAAGTTGACCTATATAACTGATACCAATCCTATACATTATAGAGGATAAAATAATCAGTAAATTACAAAAGAAATGGCCATGCCGACATTTGGAAACATAAACAATGTTCAGTTCCAAGAACAGTGGAAAACGGATAGCGACATTGTTTTGTTAAGCTGTGAGAACCGTACTTCATTGTTCGTTAAATTGTTGTTTGTTTTTAGTGTAATATATATCCATGGCCCTGGACCCGCTTGTTTTAAAGGGGAAGTAACTTTTACTTTTGTTGTCCATTTTCGCGCCAGTAGTTTACTCTATTTTTTCCTCGTTATATATCTGCCCTTGATTAAGGTTGGTCACACTTTTCACTGAAATATAAAGTACGGATAATTGTATGACTGACATACGAAGTTACTCTTAATTAATATTCAGATGAAATAAAGCTATAATTTAATAGAGAAATCGCTCCCGATCACTAGCCCGATAACTTGATGCCACCACATGAGTAAAGAAACGCGTACTCTATATGACCAGCTGCACTTAACGCTCATAACTTTGGATACCTGCCAGCGTTATTAGTTACTGGAGAATATTCAGGTCGTTTGGGAAAATTGTCATTATTATGACATTCAAATATTTTTTGACAAATGATCCTTTATATACAGAAACAATATTATGTTTCTTTTAAATATTCATGTCATTGAGATTTTTAATTGTTCTATAACAATAAGACTTATTTTAATTGTTCTATAACAATAAGACTTGGACAATAGAAATATATAAAATTTCCAAAACAAAACCTTAACTATTGCAATATGATACAAATTTTATAACAACTTACATGTAATTGTGACAGTATAATATATAGAGTTGGCCCAATCCTGGTGCATTCCATTAAATGTGTTTATGGTGATTTGACTAAAGTAGGCTGGTATATACGTGACAGGGGGTCCAGATTGCCACTGACATGCGACAAGAGCCAGGGACATATAACTATCATGGGAATGCGTCCATTTCAGAATATACCCAATGACTCGAAATAAACAAGAGAGAAAAAGTCTTCCCCATTCATGTATGTTCTATTCTTAGATACCGGATTTAGATTTTATAATTCTTGCGTACTTAGTAATGTTCCACGATTAACCCCTTGGCGGCGCGATGTGTCACTGTGAACAAACTCGCACACCACTAAGAATATTGATACATTTTAATCGTCATTTCCTGATAGTTTTTGCCCATGAAACGGAAGGTTTTAATGACCATGATTCTCGTTTATTTCTCTTTTTTCAAACTCCGGTACTACTTTCACTTGAACGAATTCTATAGTATCTGTTACGTTTTAAAAGTTTTATACAGCGTCAGAAATGTTGACATCTCGACAAAACGAGATAAAAATATATAAAACCTATAGGGGAAAAGGAAATACGGAAATAGAGAAGTCATTCACAACAAATATGTGTCCATTGGAGTGTTGAAAAAGAATCGGTGACACTTTCTCAGCTGGCTAGAGATTAAATAAATAATTAAACGAAATGTGAAATGAATTAGACAATGGAAGTATTTCCAAACAAAAACGAAACAACCGTTGTATAATACATATGATAAAAGAACTTAAATATAATTGTAACAATATATAGCTGGTTGTTCCCTATCCTGGTGCAATCCACTGAATGTGTTTGTGGTAATTTGACGTATTACAGTGGTATATACTTTACAGGAGGCAAAGATTGTTCCTGACACGTAACAGGAACCAGGGACATAACCACTATGTACCAGAGTACATCCCGATAAGCGCTTCCGGTTCCGAACTGGGGTTAGCACTATTGCCACTGTCATTATGCCCTTTTTCGGCGGCAACTATACGTGCCATATAACAAAGTGAAGGTAAAGACAGCCTGCACCTTACTTTACAAGAAACATGGGTATAATGGCCTACAGGTTGACACAATTTACATTTGCTTGGAATCTATAATAAAAGTGTCAACTTAAAACGAAAATTGGCAGTTTATTAGTTTGTTCTAGCAACATTGAGAGAAAAGACCGTAAACATTCTCCATGTTAAAAAAATCGACCCAGCAGGACATCTCAACATCGGAGTTAAAGACATTTTGCTATGTAGCAGTCAATCAGAAAACATTTAATTATTCAATGACAGTGACAAGGAGGAGACAATAAGAAATGCCTTGCTTGTTTTATGGTCTAAACTAGTGCCGACGCTAAACTGCTAAGATTTGACAAGTGCCGAATACAATATTGTTTGTTTGTTTGATTGTTTGTTTGATAGTTTGGGATTTGATGTCCTTGCAACAGCTGAAGTCATATGAAGACGGATACCGAGGGAGACACTGGTGAAATGAAAGGGTAAGAATGTGAGAAAAGAAAAGATATAGATTTGAAATTGTTGATTTTTTAATGACCCCAATACAAAGGACATGTCAAAAACGAATCTGCATGAGTCGCCATCTATGGTAACAGGAAGTGAGATACTGTAAGCTTATCTGTCCTCTCACATGTAGGGTTCACGCAGCAATGTAAACATTATTGAAAACCTACCTTTGAATACCAGTATTTTGTTATGTAAACATCTTAATTGGTATGGTAATGAAGAAATGCTATGGCAATGATAGAGAATATCATCGTTACTGATTTAAGGATTATATAATCTAGAGAGAGTGTTTTGAACAACGTATAGCAGCGCTGAATGACATAAATACACTAACATGTAATGTTGAAGCTGTGTGAGCACTCGAAGCGGAGATGTAAAGCAAGTCAGCAGAGATAACCAATGAAAATCGCAACAACATCATGTCTTTAAAGTCCATGCAAGAAAATGAAGGATACACAATTGTAATGTATGGATTTTTTTATGTTAAAGGATCCATTAATTGAATACGTCTGACGTCGTTCAAGTGAACAGTGATGTAGCTTCTCTACACAAGAAGTTGGTGTTGTCCAGAGCATGCGGCTAGGGGAGCTTAATGAATGACAGTTTACAATGATCTCTCAGAGACGTCCTAGTCGCTTTGAAAAACATGGACACTAAAAACAAAAATGCATAAGAACATTACAAAATTGCAAAAAAGATGAACATTGCAGGAAAATTGGAATGAGTAAAGATTTGTCAAAGCCGGAGATTGAGCAAAACAATAATCTCTTGAAGGAAGCCAAAGTAAAAAGTAAAAAGCCTCGGAAGGATGCACATATACAAAATTTGCGGTCCACCATTGGCTTGACGAGCTTTAAAATGAGGAATAACCTCAACTAAACAGTAAAAAATACAAAAATGATGAATTGATATCAAATAAGTTAATGAAAAATATATATTTGCACTTATTTATTAAATATTAATATGGAAATTATATAAACATATTGATACCCTTAAGAACCCTAGAGACATTTAAGGAACAATGTACAAATATGTGAAATGGTCCAATAAATATGTATTATTTAAATATACTGTCCAGGGAAAAAGACTATCGAGTATCGTAGTCGGATAAAAGAAATGTTGTCCAATGAATGTGTCACACCGTGTCAACTACATACCACATGCAGGTATTTCATCATTTGTGCATATATTTGCATTATTGCTGATGCGGACATCGAAAAAGATCAACTTTCATCCAACGTTTTTCCTATTAAATCGTATTGGATTTCAAAATATACTCAATGACTCGAAATATTTAACGCATAAAATTCTTTCCCATTCATGTTGGTTCTAATTCTAGATACAGGATTTAAATTTTATAACTTTTGCATTCGTAATAATGTCGTACGATTAACCCCGGTTATCACGCGGCGCGCTGTATAGATATCAACTTCCTTATACATCATTAACAAACATCTTATCTTACAGCGTATCTTACTAGGAGGGACTGTTCTCACGACATCATATTTTCTTCACGCATGGTCGAGTTTCGTTTATGAAAAGGTTTCTTCTACAAAACACTATGTAATATCTCGTCTTTTTATAAATATGCTCCACCGATTTTGTTTGATTTATTTTTTTGATTTTTATTACAAGTGTCGTACCCAGAATAAATTTATCATGTTAAATATGCTCGGCAGGTTTCCAGAAGATGAATTTATATGTCTTCTTTCACCGAGACATACATTTTGTACAACAAGGACATGCTTTATATGACGATGACAACGCTCAGTTTTCTTTATTAACTTTTTTATATATTTGCTTTTTTTTCAAGGGTTCAACGTCCTAGTAGTATCAGCTAGGGTCATATGAAGACGGATGCTGCTCTGTGAGACACCACCGGAAAGAAAAAGGTTTCACATCACATGTTGAAATGGGGGCAGCAAATCAACTGTTTCTTTCTTCAATGTTCCCAAAACAGTATAGACATAATGCAAACTCTCCGTTGATAGCATCTACATATGACCAATTACTCATGACGAGGACGCAAATCCCATGAAGACTCCTTATATCAAATGGATATATCGTTTTAGAAAATACATCGACATAATAACGAGCTTTGTTGAATAATTTGGTTGAAATGCACTTTCCTTATGATACACATGAGGATGAGAGAGAAACTAGTCATAAAAAGCGAAAAGAAATGAATGACAACAAAAAATGATTTTGTGATGACCTTCATCATTCATCCATTATTTCACATGAGCATGTGTACTATATAGACTTTTAGCCGGGGTAAAAAAAACTACCATCTTTTCCCCCGGATGCGCGCCTAAGACAGGATAACGATCACGGTAAATTGACGGGGGAGATTTCAGAAAAAGGGTAAATTACCAAATAAATCCACTGTGATGTTCGTGATAGACTACACCAGTAGTCATGTTATAAATTGATTTATAAGATGGTAAAATTGCTTAAGACCGTCTAATCTACGTCACATATACCTGCCACAAAGGTAGAGAAGGGTTTCGGTGTCAGTAGTTAGGGTGCACATGAACTTCACGGTATGACACGCGAGACATTAAGGTCATCAGCACACGAGGCACAATTACCTCGAAATCAGAAAATATTACATACATCAAGCTGGATAAATTCACAATTACAGTGGACCATCTCAAGATCCGTTTCAGCATGTTTTTCATGAAAGGAATGCATCCATGCCACGGTGAGGGATGGCAATGGGTGAATACTTGTATATCAGAGTTTTCTTTGAAATGACAAGAATTCTGTTAATCGCGTAGACATATTGGAATCATTTCTGTATTTACGGGTCAGCCGCCCCGTACTAATAATCTGTTCGCATTTAGTCCAATTACAAGTGTGCCTCCTCCTCCAGCTGGAACTTGTCCATGTAGACCCGAGCGGCAACTTTGTTTTTACCGGGAGTTTATTTTAATATAACATTGACCGTGAAGCGTTCCTATATCTGGCAGAAAGGGAGCCAGTGTTTACACTTCAGACCGAGCTCCGAGTACGCAGTAACCCCAATATAGATATACGACAGAGGTAAACATACCGGTGTATATATTTAGGTAACCTACATATCTATAGAACTGTAGGTAAGGAATGTTGGAGCATTCGTCGAATTACTTGTCTTTATCAGCCACTGTCACATTCTGAAGCCGTCAATCAGACAACCGCAGACACGGCCGATTGCGCCGTGTACGTGTGTATAGACCGCGACGGGTACGATCAGCCGAGGACACCCCTCTGTAGGAGGTGTTGGAGCGTGTTTGCCGCTGACAATGGAAGCCACGTACTTTAGTGCATATTGTCAGAATTGACGAACGAAGAATGAGCTTTACTCAATTCACCTGTGTATATTTCTGGTATATGTATATTCTCTGTTTGATGTTCTCGGAGAAATGATACCTAATAGCATGTACTGAAAATACCGAGGATTTCAGAAACACCTGTTGAACCCGTAGGAGTATCATGTAACGGCCATGCTGTATCTCGAAGAGTACGTTTTGATCTAATTTCCAGATTCTCCACAAGAAGAATTTGGAATGAAAGAGTGTCTGTGTTAGCATTTCCATTGCAAAATACGCTTAGCCGTCCCTACTTCAAAAAAGCAATCGTCTTGAAACACATTCTGTTAAAATTCCAGACAATTATTCACCATTTTGAAAGCAACTGTAAATCAAAATGTAAATCTTGTGTTTGTGGCTGCAACACAAAGATCAATATCTCAACTAGTAAACCTAGGATACAATAATTTAAATATAAACAAATGTTTGGTTTTATTTTTGCTAAGTGTTTTGAATTAAAGCCTTCCGAGAACTGAAATGTCTTGACAACACATTGTTTGTGTCCATTTGAATATATGTGTCAACATCTGTATTGTTGAGCAAGGGTTTATCATAGTAAAATCTGTATACCTCTGTATACTCATGTATAACGCAATGTCAACACAGAATAAGAAATTACCATTCTGTACAAGTTAAGTACAACCTTATATTTGAGAAAGTAAATTAGAAGAAAAACATTACCACAGCGTCAACAACGGGATCGAAGTCGAATTCTTTATACCGTGAAAAAAGGGGGAAAACATCAATCACTTAATCACGGCATTTTTCATTTCATGTGGTGGCTTGTCAACATATTTACTCATCATCTCTGATGTTATTTATTGATACAAAAAGGCGTGATATCACTTGCCTAAGCCCGGTATAAGTCCCGCCCTCCCGTATCACACGAAGAGGTAATAACCTCGTTACTTAGGACTGGTCGGTGCTGTTACTCGAGGCCAATCTCCCCCGGTGGATCCTCTGCCCTGGTGGGATCTCCATGGCCTCGTAATCGTGCCAGCTTTCCATAATTACGATTGTATTTTGTTAGTAGGTCTGAAACAGAAAAAAAATGTCCTGTTTCCAGACACATAAAAAACATTTTTACCGTATTTATCATAAACAACCCAAGTTCTCATTACCCAGTTCGTATCTGTTCCATTATGATTGATTTGGTTTGTTTATTGGGTTAAGATTCATATACACAGCTAAGGTCTTTTAAGAACATATTTCCATGTGTGTTATTCATGCGTGTGTAAGAGGCGACATGTTTGCACACTTGCCTTCTTGCTGTAACACATAACTGACGCTGGTGCTAGAGCGCTACCTCACTGAAATACCATACCGAAGGCGTCAAGTAATGACAGGGAAACAGCCCTGTCATAATAGATGCCGTTTGTCTTTATATAAACGTAATACATGTATCATGCTTTATTCACTGATAATAATTGCCGATATCTTTATTAATGGACCAAATCAAATATCGTTTATATCGCATAAAGCACTCATGTATTTTATTCCCATCACACAGTATTTGTGATCATTATCCTTATAGTTAGCGAAGAGTGACCATTGCCATTGTTTGCGGGTAGATCCAATAAAGTTTAATAATTATTTTTTACCAGATTACTGATGAAAGGACACGATACAATGATTGATAATCACGTGTTTTTGGGCAATATGCATCCGCGTGCAAGTTCTATTAACCCCAAAATGCGCGTGAAATGCTCTTCAAAAAGCCTCCCGAGCATTACAAACGTAACGATGTAAACAAAACAACCGTCGTGGTCAAATTATGGTACACGCGTGCATGCGCAAATCTACTTTTCTCTACATATATTTCGTGTTGCCAAAGTGCAGAATAAGACTATTTGCATGCCGCAATGAAAACGAGACAGCAAATGACAAACATTTACACGCGCTTATTTAAGCTTAAAGCCAGCAGGACACCCCACCCGGTCACATCATACTGACAACGGGCGAACCTGTCGTCCCACTCCTAAATTGTTGAGCTTATATAGACCCTTGTATGTCTCGGCCAGGGGACAGAACCTAAAGCCTTCTTCACAGGGGCGAACGCTCTACTAAAGACCAAAAGTGAGGCATTGTCAGGGAAGACATTAGGAAGGAGAAAGTTGTTTAGAAAGAAGAGAAAAGATAAGATCCCATATTTAGTCGCCTCTTACGGTTATCGATGGGGGCACCAGGTACAATTCTTACGCCCTACCTGCTGGGACTGCATGAAACATGAATCGTGTACCTAAAAGAGTAAGTATATAATTATCATTGAAATTAAGATAAGCTGGCAAAATTTTGAAAGGTGACTCATTCTATTGTCTTCTTCTACACCAATATTACAAATACTGAAGGACTTCGGTTACTATTGAGCAAAGTATATGTAGATTGTTTAATGTTGAAATCAGGAGATTAGGTTGCGTTTAGAATTAACGAAAAGAAAGCAACAGATTAAGGATTTATTGCAAGTGCTTACATAATGTTGAGTCATCAATGGCTACCAATTCAATGGTCATAGATTGGAAGCGTTCACATAACTACTATGCCCCGTGGAGATACAACGCCAGCTTGTATGATCAATCATGGATAATTTGTAAAATACATAAAGCATACGTGATCAAACTAGTCATGTAATAGCTTATAGTGGGTCTTTATCCAGTATATCGTCAGTACGAATTGTGTAACATACGGGCACTTGATGTCATTGAGCAAGTCATTCGGTGCAGCACTTGATCTGAACGGTATATATTATACGATATGATTATTGTAATCTATCTTTAGTAAGTCCGTTGATATTGATATACTTCTGAGTCAAGGTTACGTTTTACAGTGAGTTCGCGAGGGTCCATATCAATATTTGCTATCTCATGTTGTCCTAGCTTCTGAACTGGTTCGTTTCTCACGAACCGGATATCTGTCTTCCTAATCTTCAAAGCGAAGAGTTCCAGAAGTATGATGTCACTGAGCGCAACGTTAGCTGACATTTATAGTTAAAGAGTGTTTTCTTGTAAAGATTAGAACTAAGAATGCTATTTTGTAATGAAAATTCTGGCACAAGTACTAAGAACGTGAGTGACCTCACACCTAAACACTACTTGTAAATAACGGAGGTGGTAGAACTTATTCTTTAATTAATCACAATTACCGGTCATAATGACAGATGTTAGGGTTCAACAAGTCCTCTCAAAGAAGACGACATACCTGGGTGTTTTTTTCATAAAATCCACATAAGAATCCAGATATGCAATAGACATGTTAAATGCAGATATGTTATTAAAAGTACTCAGCGTATAATGAAATTCCGTATTTCAGTGACATTATTTATAACAGAAATATTTACATTTATTTTGTTGTGCAATGTAAGTATGTAAACAAACGCAGTTCAAGGCATTTGGGTATTCATATTGACTATGTTC
The DNA here is from genome assembly GCF_002113885.1 of Mizuhopecten yessoensis. Classification (NCBI taxonomy): domain Eukaryota; kingdom Metazoa; phylum Mollusca; class Bivalvia; order Pectinida; family Pectinidae; genus Mizuhopecten; species Mizuhopecten yessoensis. The sequence goes on along the minus strand of NW_018403821.1, from coordinate 16,873 downwards.
GGCATCTGAAAGCAGTTTAAGGCTATACTCAACGACACGAAACTACATATATTCTTAATTCCATTCTTAAGACTAGGTCACGCGAAGTAAGGTTTCTCTGTACAAGCTAAAGAGCGGTATACCGGCTCGTACGAGTGTGCTGTTACCGTGTGAAAACACTAAAATAGTTTCATAATACCCCGGTTACGTTTCAACAGTTTTGTAATTGAGAAACCGATACCCGAATAGACTAGATTTATAAATGAACGAAAAGACAATTTGTCATTTCGCAACATTCACTGTAGTTAAACATTTGTTAATTGAGCTTGACCTGTAATAAACATTGTAAATTAAAACTTATGTAAACAAGTTACATTGAAGCATTCTTTTTCCTTTTTAATAGCGCTCTTTCCGTAACAACTACACAGCGCAACGAACCTACTGCATATGTATATTCGAAATAGACATGAGACAGATTAGTAAACACGTACAAGTGAGGAAGCTTTGGTCGTAAAAGCTGTAATGGATTTTTGGCACAACAGCGACAGCATATATTCGAAAGATAAAACATGTATTTAGAAGTCCCATTTCAAAACCCTATTTCGATACTTCCAAAAGACATTGAGCTCGAAGGGCTACGAAGGAAATTGGATTCATGAAGAAAATCTTTATGTAATGTACGTTCGGTTTGGTTTGGCTTTATTTTGTTTAACATCTTATATTGTGGGCGGATTGGTCGAGTGGTTAATACTCCGGCCTTCCAAGCAGGCGGTCTGGGTTCGATCCCCGAAGTCTCTGTACGCATGGAATATTAGAGAAAGTGTTTTTCTCCTGCCCACACAACTCCAACAACACAGGTGGAGTATCAAATGGTCTGGGGTGGGTGTTGCGGTATCTGTGCTGTAGCATTCAAGTGAGGTGGCACTATAAATGATACCGTTGGAGGCACGGTCCCACTACAAACAGAACACAATACATCTCCAGCACACATATAGGGAGATATTAGCCAGGTGGCATAGGACCAACAGTTAGCGCATGATAGGCAGCTCCTGCGAATTCCTCGCTTTAGAGTGGCTTATGTTATCTAGATAGGGCGCTATATCAAATGTTGTATATTTATTTATTATTTATTAACATCTAAGGTCATTTAAGGACGTGCCTTCATGTGTGTTGTGTAAGTGTGCAAGTGTGTTTGTATGCTGGAGACAGGGTATGTTGGGGTACTTGCCCCATTGTAATAGTGCGGATCTGAAGCCGAATTTATAATGTTATCTCACTGAAATACCATGCCGACGGCACCCAGCACAGCATTCTGCCCGTTTACATTATACTGACAACGGGAGAACCAGTTGTTGCCATTACCCTCAATGATGAAGGTTAAGCAGGGAATACCAACTACCATTTTTAAGGACTTTGGTATGTCCTGGCCTGGTGACAGAACCCATTGCCTTTCAAGCCAGAAGTGAGGTATTGCCAAGCTAGGCGCTAGGAAATAAATAGTAGTTAGAAGTCGAAAGAAAGATAAAGATCTCAAATGTTGCAATGGGTGCAGCATATTTATTTTGGTCGCTAAAGCAAATCCCCCAACTCTGCAGGGGGGTTTCCACATTAGTCGCATCTTACGATACATGCAATGGGTAACAGCAGGTGTATTCTTCAATCGACCCCCCACCTGCAGGGGTGTATGCAGCGTACGTTAGGCTGTTCCAGACATAATGTTGACACTGGCGATACTGCTGTATACTGCAAATATGATGAAATTCTTATATTGCTATTACTTTCAAATATAAATTCAAAAATTCAAATGTATGTATTGAGCTGGGATTTTTTTCTTACTTTTATGCCGGTTTGAACGCAAATCGTTACATTTATTTTTTACAGGAAGATCCATATGAAAAGACTTTAGCGTGACGTGTTTCATAAATCTCGCATAACTAAGATTTGTTTCAAATCTTTGCCAAAACAACATTTTATTGACATTTTTTCTCCAATCCTTTTTCCCTTAGTGACAGGGCTTGTCGTATTTAAAACGACACATCTGAAACAATGGGAACCTACAGCCACAATGTGTTATTAAACATGTGTTCATAACACAATGAATGTCATAGTAATGACACTGCTAGCAGGGTATTTATGTGAGTTTGAATGTGGATTGGTACAATGCTAGTTATTGTTTCTCTTTTTAGGAAAACAATATTGTGGGAAGATGTTAAAATGAGACAACTTCATTATCTACCCTGTCATTGATTCAATAAAGCCATACATCGACTTCGGTAAAAATAATCAATGACAAAAAAAGAAATCATCTAAAACTGAACGTGGAGGAAACAAAACACATTAAAACCTAGTTCATTCGCACCAATTGCACATAATTTAGTTCTTCAATTTTGCGTAGGCGGTATTCGGTTCTCTAACGATTTTTCTCTGCAGTCATTTAAAGTTTTTAACATATCCACGCCTACATCTAAAAAAACACTCAAATCAATTTTCTTTGAATACGACCAAATTTGTATCTGAAACATTGGTGTATATGTCTCAACAACTTTGCGTTACTTTCGTCTACCTTACTGAATGCAACAATCTTGTTAGACACATTGTAGGCGGTCGTCTGTGTCTGAAGAGGACGAGAAGTGGACGAGAACAGGACGAGAACGTGACACAGTGATTTGGTAAACCTGACCGCAAGTAGACTGAATGAAAAATAAATGTAGATTTAGCATTACTGTTCTCGAGTATCTATCTCGCATTGGCTACACATTAATTGAAATGTCGGTGACCCGAGGAGATTTGCAAAATGTTACTAGAACGGACGACATCACTGACTTACAATCGATTGTACATGCTGTTTTAGCACCGGGACAGGATTCTAACGGAGATCCGAGACAATTCTGTCGTACATAGCGAAAATCAAATCAAATTGTATTATCAAAGACTCAATGATTCAATGTTTAATGTTTATATACTCAATATACAATCCTATTCATAGACATTTTGAAAACGAGACGTCATCATAATTTTGTACTGTACTCCATTGTCTACACGCGGTACGTATCAAGAAGGTTGATTGAATAAGAAGGGTAATGATCATGTCAAAAAGTAAACTTTATTAACGTAAATGGTGCTGGGCATTCAATCAACGGGGGATGGTCATGTTTACAAAGAAGAATGCATATATCAAAAGGGGTTAAGATCTTTTTAACAAAAATGTACTGGGCATGTCAACAAAGGAGGCTGAACAGGTTAACAAAGAAGAGGGACTTGACAAAAGAAGCGGTGCACCAATACAGTTTATGGTGAAGAAGCGCAAGAAGATAGACTGAACATCTCAATAACGGTTTGATGTAACAAAACGTAAAACTATCTTATTACTTAAGAGGACTGAAAACGCCGACAAAAAAAGGCTGAATATGTCATCAAAGGAATCTCTGAACGTGCCAACAATGACGAGGTCCAGTATTAACAATAATCTCGAGATAAATCCATCACTCTCGCGTGGTTTTAAAACCTGCGAAAGGCGTTGTCTGTTATACAATTTTGTATTGTTTCTTTTGGATTATCGTGAAGTATGTTTAGCTACTATCGCTAACACATCCGTTGGCATTTAAGCTCTGTAACAAAGCTTACTGGTCTTAACCTTGTTGGTTTAAAGAGAACGTTTCAGAGATATGGAACTCCGTCACAATTAAACCTGTTGCCAGAGAATGCCATTATATCCTATACCGAGGTCTTGGGATTAGTGTTTTCATTATAGAGAGATATTTTAATTATACACTTAGGGCGATTTCCGTAAATTGAATTAAGTCTAAGATATTACTGAGATGTTTGTGTACCTACGTCGCCTGGCTGTGTACTTTGTTTTTCCAATAACCCCGGGTAATCGTGTTACTTACACAATCGTTTCAATGTGGTTTACATTGAGCGTACACTGGCGCCCCATCCCGGAGGATACAGCAACAAGGGAGGGGGAGACAATTCCAATTATCTTTATAGATAAAAAGACATGGCGGCCATTAATTGCTTGGACGGGTTTGTTTACAGCAGAGTCGTCAAGTGCATATTATGGTCTGGAGATAGAATCGGAAGTATAATTTGTTAACTGAGTAAACTTCTTAACTGTACCTAAAATAAATTGAACAGATTGTAACGGAATGTTCATATTTAATTGAAAAACGGTCTTCATTGTTTTACAGCTAGTGTGTAATGAGCAGAAATAACATAAAAGTTTGTATAACAGAAAAGGTTTCTCTCCAGCTAATAAACAAGATGGCATCACCGGTATCGTGGTTTACTTTGCTTGTCTTATGGGTTTTTAATGTTCTCCGTAAAGAATCAGATCAAGAATAATATCAACGCACGATGCCTGATTCGTAATTACAAGAGCAGTTTATCTGTCTCCTTATTTCCAAGTGAGCTTTTCAGTAAATCTCCGATCAACCACGGGCGAGACTACTACAGTGATATAGACGCCCAATCGGGTTAGTTAATACTGCGACATAGCTTCGAGCTTTACCGAGAATTAGGTTTTAGAAAATATAGATATAAATCAAAAGTCATTATCGTACGTCTCAGATCCAAAACCGAGCATATCTAAACATCGATATGCTACTTCTTAAGAATGTTGGCAATGCATTCACGAACTTCCGGCGACTCTTTAAGAGCAAGGTCGTGCAGGTGCACTTTCGGCACTGTGCATGCTGTACCCAGTGGATTCAGTGACATATTAAACAATTAAATCGCGTTGACCTCAATTCATTCTTATCATTGGTTGTTGGGTTCCGTTTACTTATGCACTTGGCTAGGTATTTACTCACGTGAATACACTTTTCTTCCGTTGATTGATTGATGGCCCGCAATGCCTTAGTTCAAGGTCTGACCAAGTCTAGGACAAACACATAAAACTATCAATATGAAATGAACTAATTAGATATAAAAAGTTTTATTTTTATAAATTAAAAGTCAGTAAATGTCAACAAAATTGTTCTTCAAAAAAATTCCCAGTAAACAAATTGTCTAGAAAGCGCTATTTGCTAATGTATTGCCTACAATAGATAGGCGATATTACTTGTTTATTTTGTGAAAGTAGAACACGTCCAATCGGCTCGTTAATATGTAAAATATTTCATAGCCGCTTGGTTCACATTTCTTTATAAAAACATCCTTTGGTGGATCGTTATTAGAGTAGATCCTGTAAATCATTCAACAAAAGCATAGCATCTACCTGCAATGCAATTTCGATGTCAAACGGTCACTGCTACTTCCGGTTTCATATATGATTGGTATCCTATGACAACAAAAAATATAAAAAAAAAATCCTTGGGAATTTCATTGAAATTTCTTGACCTTGGCTTTGTTTTTGATATATGGCTATTTTATAAGCATTCTACCCATTTATCATCTAATAAAAAGTAACTTATCAAATAGCCTATCAGAAGTCATTAAGTTACTTGTCGGAAGTAATATTGTGTTAAATCCCCCTGTATCTGTGTCATACTGTTTGCCAGCCCTGAGCTGTCAATACCAGGCCTGTCTTTATCTATATACAGCGTTAGTTATTTATAAAATCCCGCACACGCTCAATCAAACGTTATGAAGGTATTCCATCGACGAAATGACTGGAGTAAAATCACAGATTATTTTGTAAGTTTGACCCCCACTCGCAACATCGAGAAATGTGTTCATGGACGTTCTTTCTATTTCATAGCCAATAAATGATTAGTTTGCACCCTTGACGATATTATCTTGGATGTACATTCCCTCCGAATGCTTCATTTGAACACCGATGACTTTATCTAAACAGAACAGTTGTAGTTTTGACGTAGAATCTACATTCGAGACAATCTTGGCATCTACTAGACACACACATTAAAGTCTCGAACAACACGAACAACTGGACTATCTGCCTTGGTTTCAATTTTCTCCGATAGGCCTCATCCACATGCAATGCACTAGCGAATAGAGAAAAAAGTACCGTTGATTATCCAGCTTACGAAAGCATTTTGTACTTAGCATAAACCGTATGTCAAAAGCAAGATGGAACGGAGATGCTTGGACGAAAAAAATGTTCAAAGTACACGTTTTTTCATTCGTTTGGAATACAAGCTGTTACCAAGGAACGTGAATATAAACACCAACAACATGATTACGTCGCCTGCCGTCGACCAAGAAGTTCAACTGGTCACTGTGTCCGTCCAGAGTTCGGGGGTCCCACGTTCGAATCCTGGTCTTCCATTCAGTGTTTCTTTCCTTAAATACATTAAGGCAAAGGGTACAGCTGCATAAGTTATAATCACGAAAAAGAGTTTCAGTCAGTTGTATTTTTTACTTTGACTATTCTCCCTTCTTTACACAAGATGAAGTAACCAAAATGACCTACTCACAAAGCCTGACAACGATACTTATCGGTCTTGAAACGTTGCGACGCGTTTAAAAGTACATTGTTTGTGTATAAAGATTGTTTTTTGTATTATTATACCTTCCCAAATCGATTAATCTTACCGAAGACAACCAAAGTTTTGTTCTGGCTAAGAGTAACTTCCTCTGTCAAGTTATTTACATTCGAATGTCCGTTTTGACTGGCTTTGCAGCTCTCTTTGATAAAAGGTACATTAGTTACTCCTTGATTTCAGCATTGTCTGTAAAACGCACCGCAACAAGGACTATAACAACTATTTAAATAAAGTTAAACTTGAGAATGTCCTTTACCCTAAACGCCCAGTTAAATATTTAACTATAGAAAGAGATGTAGGGACTCGTTCGTCTTTGGAGTCAGGGTCAGTGATAGAATCGATTAGGACTGGCTCTATCGGCGTGGATAACGTGGCTTGGAGTGTCCCTCTAAGAGTTCGGAGATTTTCATGGCTTGGTTCCTGATCTGACTTGCATATTTTCTTTCTTGCTACAGAATGTGCCAAGCTTAAATGATAAGATTAAAGGTAATCTTGGGTCTCGTGTATTTTGAGGGTAAAAGACATTTAAGCAATTATGCATCGAAAATAACTGGACTGGGGCGATAACCGTTGACCAGGTAGCTTAGTCCGGTAGAGTGTATCGACAAACAACTTGGAGGTCTCAGGTTCGATTACTAGTATGGACGCCACATTGCCCCTCTCGTTATATACACTAGTCAACAATATCGGTCTCGAACGGAGCCAGACACCAGTAGCTGATAATTATAGCAAGCAGACTTTTTCATATCACGGACAAGATAAAATTTGTGACAAAAATATATCGCTATCAATACCCGAGTACACTAATATTTGTTCTACGGATAGCAGTCGCATAAATATAGCATATATTGACCAGTTTAATCTTATCGTAGTCTAAATCTTAAGTATCATCCTCCAAAAATACATTTGCACGCAAGACACTTTCATATAGACCTACCTGCTTGTTTGAGTGGATTTCGTCTATGAGAAGTACAATTTGCAATTGACGGACATATGAATTCACGTCCAGCTTGACGTCACGGTAGGCAATCAACTTAGCAGGGAATTAACTTAGCTCCGTATTATTTCAAATGAGGATTAAACGGCATTTGTTCAATGTTCATGCTGGTATGAACGGTTACATACCAGCACGAATATTAAAACAATACCTATCAATCCTTATATTTACCTTATACATTTTAAGTTATTATTAACCTAAATACAAATATTCCCTTATATTTTTGATAATGTTGTGTGTCTGTCGTCTGTGCAAACGAGATTTCTGAAACAGCATCACGTCACCAAAATGTTTGCCTTTGAAGGTTGTCTCAAGTTATTCGAGGCGGGAGGCGACGCTTCGAAATGACGCTGATAAAATTGCTTTCACAGCGCTATGAATGCAGTTACTTGCAGTGAAAATGTAAACATAAGCTCCTGAAAATTGACTTATTCACTATTCATGTAAATATACCTAAACCTGGAATATAGAATGTCAAAATAATTAGTTTTGAACTATGGCCATGCATTTATGAGCATTAAATCAGGGAAACCGTCATCAAAATGCATTAGATATCATTGAAAGACTCCATGACAACGCAACAACAACCATTCCACTGCCAATCCGACATTTGTCTAAACTCTCCTATTTCAAAACGAAATCGTTATATAATACTCACGTTGATTAATAATGAGAATGTTTCCTGTTCTTAAACACATTTTTGTTTAAATCACCTGATTGGCCTAATTCGACCTCAACGTACATTTTTATTGCTTAGTCAAATTAGGCTATAAAAGCCTAGCAAATGAACAATGTCAAAGTCACTTCGTGGAATTAACGCAATTAACGGGTTTTCATCCATCTTAATTATAAGCATTACATTTTCTCTGGTATCCATTACTACCTGAACATAAGGCTCACCTGCTGATTAACAATCAATCTTCATTTCAACAAGTCTTACTCTATTGTAACAGGTAATCAACAGTCACACTAATGAGGGGTTTTCACCTGCCCGTTAAGTGTTTTGTGTGTCAGAGATAACGAGCTATTGGTTGTTATGTTGACCCGCTTAAACGTAGCGACCCTGGAAAGAGCAATATAACACATGTTAAATAGAACCGAACAAATGATGAACTCACGACCGATTTATTATCTTGTCCGCGGTATCTATTTGTCCCCTTGGTATTTCCTTGTCCCCTAAATATCTCCGTATCTCCTTGTTCCCTCTGTATCTCCATGTCTCCTCTGTATCTGTATCTCCATGTCCAATCCGTATCTCCATGCTCCATCTGTATCTCCTTGTCCCCTCTATCAGCGATATCCTTGTCCCTTCTGTATCTCTTTGTCCGCTCTGTTTCTCCTTGTCCTATCAGTATCTCCATGTCCCCTCTGTATCTCCCTGCCCCCTCTGTATCTCCTTGTCCCCTCTGTATCTCCATGTCCCACCTGTATCTCCAATTCCCCTCTGTATCTCCTTGTCCCTTCTGTATCTCCATGTCCCATCTGAATCGCCTTGTCCCATCTGTATCTCCAATTCCCCTCTGTATCTCCTTGTCCCATTTGTATCTCCTTGTCCCCTCTGTATCTCCTTGTCCCATCTGTATCTCCTTGTTCCATCAGTATCTCCCTGTCCCCTCTGTATCTCATTGTCCCCTCTGTATCTCCTTGTCCTCTCTGCATCTCCATGTCCCCCCTGTATCTCCAATTCCCCTCTGTATCTCCTTGTCCCTTCTGTATCTCCATGTCCCATCTGTATCGCCTTGTCCCATCTGTATCTCCAATTCCCCTCTGTATCTCCTTGTCCCATTTGTATCTCCTTGTCCCCTCTGTATCTCTTTGTCCCCTGTGTATCTCCTTGTCCCGTCTGTATCTCCATGTCCCCTCTGTATCTCCCTGCCCTCTCTGTATCTCCTTGTCCCCTCTGTATCTTCTTGTCCCCTCTGTATCTCCTTGTCCCCTCTTTATCTCCTTGTCCCCTCTGTATCTCCATGTCCACACTGTATCTCCTTGTCCCCTCTGTATCTCCTAGTCCCTTCTGTATCTCCATGTCCAATCTGTATCTCCTTGTTCCATTTGTATCTCCTTGTCCCCTCTGTATCTCCTTGTTCCCTCTGTATCGCCCTGTCCCCTCTGTACCTCCTTGTCCCCTCTGTATCTCCTTGTCCCCACTGTATCTCCATGTCCCCTCTGTATCTCCCTGCCCTCTCTGTATCTCCTTGTCCCCTCTGTATCTTCTTGTCCCCTCTGTATCTCCTTGTCCCCTCCGTATCTCCATGTCCCCTCTGTATCTCCTTGTCCTCTCTGTATCTCCATGTCCCACCTGTATCTCCAATTCCCCTCTGTATCTCCTTGTCCCATTTGTATCTCCATGTCCCCTCTGTATTGTCCCTTCTGTATCTCTTTGTCCGCTCTGTTTCTCCTTGTCCTATCAGTATCTCCATGTCCCCTCTGTATCTCCCTGCCCTCTCTGTATCTCCTTGTCCCCTCTGTATCTTCTTGTCCCCTCTGTATCTCATTGTCTCCTCTGTATCTCCTAGTCCACTCTGTATCTCCTTGTTCCCTCTGTATTGCCTTGTCTCCTCTGTATTTCATTGTCTACTCTATATCTCCTAGTCCACTCTGTATCTCCTTGTTCCCTCTGTAGCCCATTGTCCCCTGTGTGTCTCCTTGTCCGTTCTGTATCTCTTTTCCCCCTCTGTATTCCTTGTCCCCTCTGTAACTCCTAGTCCCCTCTATATCTCCTTGTCCCCTCTGTATCTCCATGTCCCACCTGTATCTCCAATTCCCCTCTGTATCTCCTTGTCCCATTTGTATCTCCATGTCCCCTCTGTATCTCCTTGTCTACCTATATCTCATAGTCCACTGTGTATCTCCTTGTCCCCTCTCTGTATCTCCTTGTCCCCTCTGTATCTTCTTGTCCCCTCTGTATCTCCTTGTCCCCTCCGTATCTCCATGTCCCCTCTGTATCTCCTTGTCTACCTATATCTCATAGTCCACTGTGTATCTCCTTGTCCCCTCTTTATCTCCTTGTCCCCTCTGTCTCTCCTTGTCCCATCTGTCTCTCCTTGTCCCACCCGTATCTCCTTGTCCCATCCGTATCTCCTTGTCCCATCTGTACCTCCTTGTCCCCTCTGTGTCTCCTTGTCCCCTCTGAATCTCCTTGTCCCCTCTTTATCTCCATGTCCCATCTGAATCGCCTTGTCCCATCTGTATATCCTTGTCCCCTCTGTAACTCCTAGTCCCCTCTGTATCTCAATGTCCAATCTGTATCTCCTTGTCTCCTCTATATCTCCTTGTCCCCTCTGTATCTCCTTGTCTCCTCTGTATCTCCTTGTTCCCTCTGTATCCCTTTGTCCCCTATGTATCCCCTTGTCCCCTCTGTATCTCCTTACCCCCTTTGTATCACCTTGTCCCCTCTGTATCTCCTTGTCCCCTCTGTATCTCCTAATCCACTCTGTATCTCCTTGTTCGTTCTGTATCCCCTTGTCCCCTGTGTATCTCCTTGTCTCCTCTATATCCCCATGTCCACTCTGTATCTCCTTGTTCCCTCTGTAGCCCATTGTCCCCTGTGTGTCTCCTTGTCCGTTCTGTATCTCTTTTCCCCCTCTGTATCCCCATTGTCCCCTGTGTATCTCCTTGTCCACTCTGTATATCCCTGCCCCCTCTGTATCTCTGTGTCCCCTCTGTATCTCCTTGTCCCCTCTGTAAATCCATGTCCCATCTGTATCTCCGTGTCCCCTCTATATATCCCTGTCCCTTCAGTATCTTCTGTCCACTCTATTTCTCCTTGTCCCACCTTTATCTCCATGTCCTCTCTGTATCTCCTAGTCCCCTCTGCATCTCCTAGTCCCCTTTGTATCTCCATGTCCCCTCTGTATCTCCATGGCGCTTCTGTATCTCCATGCCCCCTCTGTATCTCCTTGTCCACTCTGTATCTTCTTGTCCCCTCTGTATCTCATTGTCTCCTCTGTATTTCATTGTCTACTCTATATCTCCTAGTCCACTCTGTATCTCCTTGTTCCCTCTGTATCCCCTTGACCCCTATGTATCCCCTAGTCCCCTCTGTATCTCCCTACCCCCTATGTATCTCCCTACCCCCTATGTACCTCCCTACCCCCTCTGTATCTTCTAGTCCTTTCTGTATCTCCTTGTCCCCTCTGTGTCTCCTTGTCCCCTCTTTATCTCCATGTCCCATCTGTATCGCCTTGTCCCCTCTGTATCTTCCTACCCCCTCTGTATCTCCTTTTCCACTCCTCTGTATCTCCTTGTCCTCTCTGTATCCCCATGACTTCACTGTATCTCCTTGTCTCCTCTATATCTCCTAGTCCACTCTGTCTCTCCTTGTTCCCTCCGTATCGCCTTGCCTCCTCTGTATTTCATTGTCTGCTCTATATCTCCTAGTCCACTCTGTATCTCATTGTTCCCTCTGTATCGCCCTGTCCCCTCTGTATCTTCTTGTCCTCTCTGTATCTCCTAGTCCCTTCTGTATCTCCATGTCCACTCTGTATCTCCTTGTCCCATCAGTATCTCCCTGTCCCCTCTGTATCTTCTTGCCCACTCTTTATCTCCATGTCCCTTCTGTATCTCATTGTCCCCTCTGCATCTTCTTGTCCCCTCTGTATCTCCTTGCTCCCTCTGTATCTCCTTGTCCTCTCTGTATCTTCATGTCTTCACTGTATCTCCTTGTCTCCTCTGTATCTCACTCTGTATCTCCTTGTTTACCTATATCTCATAGTCAACTCTGTATCTCCTTGTCCCATCCGTATCTCCTTCTGTATCTCCTTGTTCCATCTGTATCGCCTTGTCCCCTCTTTATCTCCATGTCCCCTCTGTATCTCCTTGTCACCTCCGTATCTCCATGTCCCCTCTGTATCACCATGTCCCCTCTGTATCTCCTAGTCCCTTCTGTCTCTCCATGTCCAATCTGTATCTCCTTGTCCCATTAGTATCTCCTTGTCCCCTCTCTATCTCCTTGTCCTCTCTGTATCTCCATGCCCCCTCTGTATCTCCATGTCCCTTCTGTATCTCATTGTCCCCTCTGTATCGCCATGTCCCCTCTGTTTCTCCTTGTCCCCTCTGTACCTCCTTGTCCCCTCTGTATATCCATGCCCCCTCTGTATCTCCTTGCTCCCTATGTATCTCCTTGTCCCATTTTTATCTCCTTGTCCTCTATATCTCCTTGTCCACTCTGTATATCCCTGCCCCCTCTGTATCTCTGTGTCCCCTCTGTATCTCCTTTTCCACTCCTCTGTATCTCCTTGTCCCCTATGTATCCCCTAGTCCCCTCTGTATCTCAATGTCCAATCTGTATCTCCTTGTCTCCTCTATATCCCCATGTACACTCTGTATCTCCTTGTTCGTTCTGTATCCCCTTGTACCCTGTGTATCTCCTTGTCCACTCTGAATCTCCTTGTCCCCTCTGTATATCCATGCCCCCTCTGTATCTTCTTGTCCTCTCTGTATCTCCATGCCCACTCTGTCTCTCCTTGCCCCTTCTGTAACTCCTAGTGAAATCTGTATCTCCATGTCCCATCTCTATATCCTTGTCCCATCTGTAGCTCCTTGTCCTCTCTGTATCTCCATGCCCACTCTGTCTCTCCTTGCCCCTTCTGTAACTCCTAGTGAAATCTGTATCTCCATGTCCCATCTCTATATCCTTGTCCCATCTGTAGCTCCTTGTCCTCTCTGTATCTTCATGTCTTCACTGTATCTCCTTGTCTCCTCTATATCTCCTTGTCCCCTCTGAATCGCCATGTCCCCTCTGTATCTCCATAACCCCTCTGTATCTCCTTGTCCTCTCTGTATATTCATGTCTACTCTGTATCTCCTTGTTCCATCTGTATCGCCTTGTCCCCTCTTTATCTCCTTGTCCCCTCTGTAACTCCTAGTCCCCTCTGTATCTCCCTTCCCCCTCTGTATCTCCCTACCCCTTCTGTATCTCCTTGTCCACTCTGTATCTCCCTACCCCCCATGTATCTCCCTACCCCCTATGCATCTCCCTACCCCCTCTGTATCTCCTTGCTCCCTCTGTATCTCCTTGTCTATTCTTTATCTCCTTGCCCCCTCTGTATCTCCATGTCCCCTCTGTATCTCCTTGTCTATTCTTTATCTCCTTGTCCCCTCTGCATCTCCCTTCCCCCTCTGTATCTCCCTACCCCCTCTGTATCTCCTTGTCCCCTCTGTATCTCCTTGTCCCCTCTGTATCTCCATGTTCCATCTGTATCTCCTTGTCCCATCCGTATCTCCTTGTCCCATCTGTATCTCCTTGTCCCCTCTGTATCTCATTGTCCCCTCTGTATCGCCTTGTCCCCTCTGTATCTCCTTGTCCCCTCTCTTTCTCCTTGTCCCCTCTGTATCTCCTTGTCCCCTATGTATCTCCTTGTCCCCTCTGTATCTCCATGTCCCCTCTGTATCTCGCTCCTAATCTCCTCTGTATCTCCTTGTCCCCTCTGTATCTCCATGTCCCCTCTGTATCTCCTTGTCCCCTCTGTATCGCCTTGTCCCCTCTGTATCTCCTTGTCCCCTATGTATCTCCTTGTCCCCTCTGTATCTCCATGTCCCCTCTGTATCTCTATGTCCCATCTGTATCTCCTTGTCCCATCTGTATCTCCTTGTCCCCTCAGTATCTCCCTGTCCCCTCTGTATCTCCTTGTCCCCTCTGTATCTCCATGTTCCATCTGTATCTCCTTGTCCCATCCGTATCACCTTGTCCCATCTGTATCTCCTTGTCCCATCCGTATCTCCTTGTCCCATCTGTATCTCCTTGTCCCCTCTGTATCTCATTGTCCCCTCTGTATCGCCTTGTCCCCTCTGTATCTCCTTGTCCCCACTGTATCTCCTTGTCCCCTCTGTATCTCCTTGTCCTCTCTGTATCTCCATGCCCCCTCTGTATCTCCTTGCCCCTTCTGTAACTCCTAGTGCACTCTGTATCTCCATGTCCCATCTGTATCTCCTTGTCCCCTCTGTATCTCATTGTCCCCTCTGTATCGCCTTGTCCCCTCTGTATCTCCTTGTCCCCTATGTATCTCCTTGTCCCCTCTGTATCTCCATGTCCCCTCTGTATCTCGCTCCTAATCTCCTCTGTATCTCCTTGTCCCCTCTGTATCTCCATGTTCCATCTGTATCTCCTTGTCCCATCCGTATCACCTTGTCCCATCTGTATCTCCTTGTCCCATCCGTATCTCCTTGTCCCCTCTGTATCTCCTTGTCTCCTCTGTATCTCCTTGCCCCCTCTGGATCTCCTTGCCCACTCTTTATCTCCTTGTCCCCTCTGTATCTCCTTGTCCCCTATGTATCTCCATGTCCCATCTGTATCTCCTTGTCCCATCAGTATCTCCCTGTCCCCTCTGTATCTCCTAATCTCCTCTGTATCTCCTTGTCCCCTCTGTATCTCCATGTCCCCTCTGTATCTCTATGTCCCATCTGTATCTCCTTGTCCCATCTGTATCTCCTTGTCCCATCAGTATCTCCCTGTCCCCTCTGTATCTCCTAATCTCCTCTGTATCTCCTTGTCCCCTCTGTATCTCCATGTTCCATCTGTATCTCCTTGTCCCATCTGTATCTCCTTGTCCCCTCTGTATCTCATTGTCCCCTCTGTATCGCCTTGTCCCCTCTGTATCTCCTTGTCCCCACTGTATCTCCTTGTCCCCTCTGTATCTCCTTGTCTCCTCTGTATCTCCTTGCCCCCTCTGGATCTCCTTGCCCACTCTTTATCTCCTTGTCCCCTCTGTATCTTCTTGTCCCCTCTGTATCTCCTTGTCCCTTCTGTATCTCCATGTCCCATCGTCCCCTCCATATCTCCTTGTCCCCTCTGTATCTCCTTGTCCCCTTTGTATCTCCTTGTCCCCTCTGTATCTCCTTGTCTCCTCTGTATCTCCTTGCCCCCTCTGGATCTCCTTGCCCACTCTTTATCTCCTTGTCCCTTCTGTATCTCCATGTCCCATCTGTATCGCCTTGTCCCATCTGTATCTCCAATTCCCCTCTGTATCTCCTTGTCCCATTTGTATCTCCTTGTCCCCTCTGTATCTCCTTGTCCCCTCCGTATCTCCATGTCCACTCTGTATCTCCTTGTCTACCTATATCTCATAGTCCACTCTGTATCTCCTTGTCCCCTCTGTATCTCCATGTCCCCTCTGTATCTCGTTCTCCACTCTGTATCTCGTTC